>NC_090651.1:251245856-251300856 GCF_040937935.1 Hyperolius riggenbachi
GGCCAGGAATTGAGCCGTTTGGGCGAACGCGAACAGTTTGGCCGAACACCACCAGGTGTTCGGCCGAATTCGAACATCACCCGAACACTGTTCGCCCAACACTAGGTAGGCGTAGGTAGGTGTCCCAGTATAGATAGTTAGGCAGGGCCTGGCTGGCTCAGTAATAACAATTACCAAGGTCCAGCTGCAACAGATAGGGCTGTATAATGTCAGTGTCAGTGAGCAACACACACACAAAAAAACACATCAGGAAAACATTATCTCTCAAAAGAGAGCTGAGGGGTGCTATTTTAGCAATAACAATCATCCAGGAGCAAGCCAAGAGCCTAACTAATCTTTCCCTAGGAGAGCAAGTCTGCAGCAGCTGTCCCTAGTCTGTCTAGCAGGCACACGAGTGAGTGTCATGGCCAGCGAGCCTGCCTTATATAAGGGTGGGGCTCCAGGGCTTAGTGTAGCCTGAATGGCTACAATGTGCCTGCTGACTGTGATGCAGAGGGTCAAAGTTGACCCACATAGTGCATTATGGGGCGAATCGAACTTCCGCAAAAGTTCGCCTGGTGCAGGCGAACTGCGAACCCCCAACGTTCGCCTGGAACTGTTCGCCGGCGAACCGTTCGCTACATCTCTACCCCTCTCATAGGCGGGTGCCTCTGAGAGAGGATCACCCTGATTGGCTGTCGAGGAGAGGGAGGTAGGGGGGAAATAAAAATAAATACAAAAATAGTTTTGTTTTTCATTAATACAAATTTAATGTAAAAAAAAAAAATGGCACCAGCGATCAGAGCTTTCTGTTGGTGGGCAGAAAAAGTGGGTTGAATCACTTGCGTGCTAATCTATATGGCTCTGCAGTGAGCTATTATAGCTCTAAATTGTAAAAAATAGCCTGGTCACTAGGGGGGTGTAAGCCTGTGGTCGTGAACTGGTTAAAGAAAACCCAGAATGCTTTATTCATGGTATAAAAGCTATGCATACTCAAAAACATAAATTTCACTATAATGGCGATAGGGCCTTGTAACAGATTGTGCACACCGACACCACACATGTATATCTTCCTAAAGCCTTGTACATCCTCGTTCTATCTACATACATATTCAGTGATGCCAAACACCTCCCATGGAGCTTTAACTCACTAGCCTGTTACATCCAGGCATATTACATATGCACCATTACTGTGTGAAGCTGAACGAGCATCCGCTAATGATTATGGAACTAAGTGACACATATCTGAAGACGCACCTTCAAATCATTGCCATTTTCTAAGGCTTATTTTTCTTATACAAGCAGCATGACGCTGTAGAGTGCTGGAAATGTGTCTGATTTTATTCACAGGAATATACAGCATGTAAATCATGTGAATTCTTGCCATATCCTTTAATTATGCATTTCATCACAGTGAAATGAGAGTTAGTCTAAATGAAGCTGCTGCCTTACTGTAGTCACCACATTGCTAATATACCTGGGTTCATGCTTCCTGTGGCTGCACTGTACACCTAGGAAGACGTATGAATATTGTAGTCCAATAAAAGGATTGTTCATTTTTAAAGAGACTCTGTAACAAAAATGTCATCCTTTTTCTACCATCCTACAAGTTCCTAAACCTATTCTAATGTGCTCTGGCTTACTGCAGCACTTTCTACTATCATAGTGTCTGTAATAAATCAATGTATCTTTCCCCTGTCGGACTTGTCGCCCTGTGTCTGGAAAGCTGCGAACTCTTCCGTGCTGATCTGTTATGCACTACCCCCTCCAGGCCACTCTATGCACACTCCAGTGGGTGTGTTATTTACATAACCCAGCAGCGTCTCTGCTCTCTTGTCAGTGAGAGAACAGAGAGCTGGATAAAAATCCTCCTCTGTTAGGCTGTGAAAGTAGCTGGCTGACACATACTGAGGAATTACAGACAGGGCAGAGCTGTCTGCAGGAAGAAACAGCCTGTCACTAGTATTCAGTGCATGAGAGCTGCAGGGGACAGAAGGTAAACCCACAAGTGATCTCTTGAGATTCAAAAGGTAGGCTGTATACAGCCTGCTTGTGTATGGATGTATTTTCTATGTGTGGACATACTGTACATCAACCTACTTCCTGTTTTCGTGGCCATTTTGTTTGTTTATAAACAAACTTTTTAAAACTGTTTTTGACTACTTTTAATGCGGCGGGGAGCGGCAAAATTGTGACAGAGGGTAATAGGAGATATCCCCTAACGCACTGGTGGGGGGGGGGGGGCCGCGGGGGGGGGGGGGGGGGGCCGGCGCGCGCAGCGCGCCGTGGCGAAAAGTGGGAAGGAGTGAGGAGCACGCAGCGGCGAAGACTGGGGGAGGGGGGTTGTGGCGCGCGCAGCGCGCCGCGCCGAAAAAATAGGCGTGGCCATGACATTGTATGGGCGGAGCTAACATAATGATGTAACAGCGAGGCATAAGAAAGCAGTGTTTACGCCATGATGTGGACAAACGAGACTTTGCATCATGGGTGTGCAGAAACTGTGTGATGCTAATAGTATACCGTAACCACAAAGCAGCAAACATAGCCATCTATGACCATTAAATAATAAATGCAGTAACAGTTACCCCGGACACCAGAAAATAAACGCAATAGGCAACATGTCAGTATAAAATAAATGCAATGCGGGCAACATGTCAGTACAAAATAAACGCACTGCGGGCAAACATTTCACCAGAAAAGAAACGCACTGCGGCCAAACATTTCACCAGAAAAGAAACGCACTGCGGGCAAACATTTCGCCAGAAAAGAAACGCAATGCGGGCAAACATTTCGCCAGAAAAGAAACGCACTGCAGGCAAACATTTCGCCAGAAAAGAAACGCACTGCAGGCAAACATTTCGCCAGAAAAGAAACAATGCGGGCAAACAATAACATTTCACTAGAAAAGAAACAATGCGGGCAAACATTTCACCAGAAAAGAAACAATGCGGGCAAACATTTCACCAGAAAAGAAACAATGCGGGCAAACATTTCACCTGGAAAAGAAACAATGCGGGCAAACATTTCACCAGAAAAGAAACAATGCGGGCAAACATTTCACCTGGAAAAGAAACAATGCGGGCAAACATTTCACCAGAAAAGAAACAATGCGGGCAAACATTTCACCTGGAAAAGAAACAATGCGGGCAAACATTTCACCTGGAAAAGAAACAATGCGGGCAAACATTTCACCTGGAAAAGAAACAATGCGGGCAAACATTTCACCTGGAAAAGAAACAATGCGGGCAAACATTTCACCTGGAAAAGAAAGCATTTACTCACCTGGCAGAAGTGTCCGGCCTCTGGCGCGCTGCTCCGTCCCGGGACCGTCTTCCTCCTCCTGCTCTTCTCTCCCGCGCTGACAGGGCTACGGCAAGATGGCGCCCGAAGCCCTGTACTAGTGACACAAATAGGTCTCCAGTACAGGGCTCCGGCAGCCATCTTGCCATAGCCCTGCTCGCCTGCTGGTGTCGGAAACAGACACAGGAAGAGGAGGCTGGAGCGGGGCTGCGGGCAATGAACTGGCACGGCGTCTATAGACGCCGCTGCCAGTTCATTGAGGAGAGAGTGGCCAGAGTCCCGAGGCCGGGACGTCCCGCTGCTGAAAGCGGGACGTTTCCCGGGACCTCATTAAGCCTGGGACAGCGGACCCCGAATCCGGGACGTGTCCCGGGCAATCCGGGACGTCTGGTCACTCTACTTTAAATGGCACTTGATAGATTTTCAAGTTTTTCAAATCCATTATGCACCATTTACATGTGCATGTGATTTATATGCCTAAGGAAGCCTAATGCTATGCCATATCTCATGGCTTCTTCTCACCTACCTGGCTATAGATGGGAGTAAGAAATAAGTCTTTTGCCTTCTTTACTTTACAATGTAACTGCAGTCACATAAAATGGACAGTGCAGTTTCAAAGGTGGATGGGTAATATGCAGTAGCCCATTAGTATTAGAAAATATTTTCATTATATCCTAAAATGTTGTCGATCTGGCTGGGAATCTGCCTAAAAATCTCATTCTGTGTACTAGGCATTAAACAATACCAGTTGACTGGCAGTCCTGCTGATCATTTTGCTCAACTTGAAACCAGCATGCAGCTAATCTTGACAGATTTTTGTCAGAAACATCTGATCAGCATGTTTGTTCAAGGTCTAGGGCTAAAAGTATTAGAGGAAGAGGATCCGCAGGGCTGCCAGGTAGCTGGTAGTGTTTAAAATGTAAATGTCCACTTTCTACTAAGAACAGAAAGCTTTACATACCTTCAGATTAGTCCCTTTATATCTTCCAAAGGAATAAATATTCCAATATTACCCAGGTACTTAACGAAAATCTGTAATGAAAAAACCTCCCCTGGGGGTACTCACCTCAGGTGGGGGAAGCCTCCCGGTCCTATTGAGGCTTCCCCCGTCCTCCTCTGTCCCACGGCGGCAGAGAAAATCCTCCCGGAGCGGCGGCGATGTAAAGATTTACCTTTTGGCTCCTGCGCAGGTGCAGTATCCGCTCTTCCAACGGAGATGGGCAAAAAAGCAGGCGCAAGTCGCCTGCGCAGTAGAGCGGACCCAACGGAGATTGGCTATTTTCGCCTATCTCCATCAGAAGAGCCACAACAGCGCCCCCACTGGAGCCCAAAAAGGTAAATATTGCACAGGCTGTCGGATTTGTCGCCTGTGCATTCCAGGGGCTGCAGCAAGACCGCCGTGGGACACAGGAGGATGGGGGAAGATTTGATAAGGTCCAGAGGCTTCCCCCTACTGAGGTGAGTACCCCCCAGGGGAACTTTTTTCAGTACAGGCTTTCTTTAACTGATTTCCTTAAAGAACCCTTTTTCCTACCTAAAGGTATATCCTCTTGGTTTGGTCTTCAAAATTAGTCTCCCAACCTGTTAATTTATACGACAGATATATCAGAGTATGGAATAAAACACTACGATCAAATATTAGTGTTAATGCTATTATAACAGCTAGTAGACATTCACATTGTTCAGTGCACTTGGAAACATTCTTTAAAATATTATTTAACTGGTATTTAATCCCAAGGAAATTGGCAACTTTCAACTCGCCTCAATCTCCACAATGTTGGAGGTGCAGAAAGGACATAGGCACTATTTTTTACATTTTATGAGATGTCCACTTATAAAGAACTTATTAACTGCAGTATTTTGATCCATCTGTAAATCGTTTCTTTCCTAATCCAAATCTAGCATTACTTCATGTGGGTATAGAGAATATCCCTGCTGCAAATAGATTGGTGTCACATGTCGTTTTTCACTACTAGGTCTAGTGAAGTCCCACGTCTAGACCAAATTAAAGCTATAGCAAACTCATGCTTACAGTTATGGAACGCCTAATTTCTGCTCGATTATGAAGCACAGCCTTACCTTCGTTGCAGATTCTTTAAGCCTTTGACTCTTCACTTGGTACACAATTTGTTTGGTACACCATTTAAGTACCATTTAGATTTTTAGTAAAAATACAGCTTATCCTACCTAATAAAAGGCAAGTGTCGCTGCGTCCCATGTCCGTCAGTCAGTGCTTTTTGTGCACTGAGCATGTGCAGGGATGCAGAGACACTGCCGAGAGCCGGAGGAGGACGGGGCCAGAAGGGGCGGCGGGTGCGCACGTGATGGTAGTGTTGGGCGAACATCTAGATGTTCGGGTTCGGGCCGAACAGGCCGAACATGGCCGCGATGTTCGGGTGTTCGACCCGAACTCCGAACATAATGGAAGTCAATGGGGACCCGAACTTTTGTGGTTTGTAAAGCCTCCTTACATGCTACATACCCCAAATTTACAGGGTATGTGCACCTTGGGAGTGGGTACAAGAGGAAAAAAAAATTTAGCAAAAAGAGCTTATAGTTTTTGAGAAAATCGATTTTAAAGTTTCAAAGGGAAAACTGTCTTTTAAATGCGGGAAATGTCTGTTTTCTTTGCACAGGTAACATGCTTTTTGTCGGCATGCAGTCATAAATGTAATACATATAAGAGGTTCCAGGAAAAGGGACCGGTAATGCTAACCCAGCAGCAGCACACGTGATGGAACAGGAGGAGGGTGGCGCAGGAGGAGAAGGCCACGCTTTGAGACACAACAACCCAGGCCTTGCATGAGGACAAGAAGCGTGCGGATAGCATGCTTTGTACCACCATGCAGTCATAAATGTAATAAAGATAAGTGGTTCAATAAACAGGGACCACGCGGCAACGCTAACCCAGCAGCAGCACACGTGATGGAACAGGAGGAGGCGCAGGAGGAGAAGGCCACGCTTTGTGAGACACAACAACCCAGGCCTTGCATGAGGACAAAAAGCGTGCGGATAGCATGCTTTGTACCGCCATGTAGTCATAAATGTAATAAAGATAAGA
The DNA here is from genome assembly GCF_040937935.1 of Hyperolius riggenbachi. NCBI lineage: Eukaryota > Metazoa > Chordata > Amphibia > Anura > Hyperoliidae > Hyperolius > Hyperolius riggenbachi. Next base: position 251,252,197 of record NC_090651.1, read on the forward strand.
GGTTCCATAAACAGGGACCGGCAACGGTAACCCAGCAGCAGCAGCAGCAGCAGCAGCACACGTGATGGAACAGGAGGAGGCGCAGGAGGAGAAGGCCACGCTTTGTGAGACACAACAACCCAGGCCTTGCATGAGGACAAAAAGCGTGCGGATAGCATGCTTTGTACCGCCATGTAGTCATAAATGTAATAAAGATAAGAGGTTCCATAAACAGGGACCGGCAACGGTAACCCAGCAGCAGCAGCAGCAGCACACGTGATGGAACAGGAGGAGGCGCAGGAGGAGAAGGCCACGCTTTGTGAGACACAACAACCCAGGCCTTGCATGAGGACAAAAAGCGTGCGGATAGCATGCTTTGTACCGCCATGTAGTCATAAATGTAATAAAGATAAGAGGTTCCATAAACAGGGACCGGCAACGGTAACCCAGCAGCAGCAGCAGCAGCACACGTGATGGAACAGGAGGAGGCGCAGGAGGAGAAGGCCACGCTTTGTGAGACACAACAACCCAGGCCTTGCATGAGGACAAAAAGCGTGCGGATATAGCAGCAATGCTTTTTGCCGCCATGCAGTCATAAATGTAATACAGATGAGAGGTTCAATAAACAGGGACCGGAAACGCTAAACCATCCCAGATGTTCATCGGTCATGTTACTTGGTTGGGGTCCAGGAGTGTTGCGTAGTCGTTTCCAATCCAGGATTGATTCATTTTAATTTGAGTCAGACGGTCTGCATTTTCTGTGGAGAGGCGGATACGCCGATCTGTGATGATGCCTCCGGCAGCACTGAAACAGCGTTCCGACATAACGCTGGCTGCCGGGCAAGCCAGCACCTCTATTGCGTACATTGCCAGTTCGTGCCAGGTGTCTAGCTTCATGCCCGGTTTCAGGTCCAGCGGTGCCAGCCACAAATCCGTCTGTTCCTTTATTCCCCTCCAAATTTCCTCCCCTGTGTGCTGCTTATCCCCAAGGCAGATCAGCTTCAGCAACGCTTGCTGACGCATGCCAACAGCTGTGCTGCACTGCTTCCACGATCCTACTGCTGCTGGTGCTGGGTTAGCATTTCCGGATGAGGTACAGCTTTGAGATGCGTTGGAGGAGAAGGAGTCAGAGAGGTAGGTGCTGCTGTTGTTATCCAGCTGTTTGCGGCGTGGGCAACACCCGCGCCGTAGCAGGTGAGGAATCGCTGCCAGGCTCCACAAGGTTCACCCAGTGCGCGGTAAGGGAGATGTATCGACCCTGGCCGAACGCACTCGTCCAGGTGTCAGTGGTGAGGTGAACCTTGCAGGCAACGGCATTCTTCAAGCTTCGGGTTATTTAGCTGACCACGTGCTCATGCAACTCAGGCACTGCAGAGCGCGCAAAGTGGTAGCGGCTGGGAACCACGTAACGTGGGATGGCCACTGACATCATGCCCTTGAAGCTGTTTGTCTCCACCACTCGATATGGCAGCATTTCGCAGGCCAGAAGCTTGGCTATGCTGGCTGGCTGTTACTGCCACGGCCCGGGGGTCATTTGCTGGCAATTTCCTCTTGTGCTCAAACATCTCAGAGACAGACAACTCAACCGTAGCGCTGCACACCGAAGGGCTGTTGGTTGTTGTGTTTGATGAACACTGGGAGACCTCAAGAGCACTAGTCCGGAAAGTGACAGTGTCAGCATCGTCTGATGTTTGTGAATGTTGTGAACCACGCAATGGCTGGGCTACTGCTGCTGCTGAGGCGGGTCTGGTGGTGAGTCTGGTGAACCCAAGGGAGGCAGTGTTGCTGGTGGTACCCTGTCCTGCCGCGTTTGCCCACAGAGTGGGATGTTTGGATAGAATGTGGCGGCTCATGCTGGTGGTGGAGAGGTTGTTAATACTTTTCCCCCTGCTCAGGCGGGTCTTGCACACCTTGCAAATCGCCATGGTAACATCCTCAGTGCAGTCTTCAAAGAAAGCCCAGACTTTAACTGGCTGAGGACTCGGACCTCGTGCGTGATGTGCTGGTGCTGCTTAACCCACTGCTGGACGCTTGAGAGGTCATCCAAGTAATTATCTGGTCCTGTTCTTTTGGATCTGTGAGGGTTGTTGTCCTGGACAACATGGGCAGTATTGAGTGGGTTTTCTTGGGTGCTCCCCTGTGGCCTGTACGTGAACCGTCAGGGGAAACACCTCTTCCCTTGCCCCTCCCTCTTTCACCGGATTTCTTCCTCATTTCACTTATCCTTAAAGTACACGCTGACTGGCAGCAGTACAGTGGCAGTACAGAAATGCTATACAGTGGTGGGTGAGCGGTGTACCACTATTGTCAGCAGTGACACAGAGCACAATGCTATACAGTGGCGGGTGAGCGGTGTACTACTGTTCCCAGCAGACACAGAGTGGAAGTAAACACAATGCTATATAGTGTGGCTGAGCCGTGTACACAGAGTGGCATTAAACACAAAGCTATATAGTCTGCTATATAGTCACCCCGAACAGGGTGATGTTCTGCAGAACCCGAACAGTGGCAAACACTGTTCGCCCAACACTACTGGGAGGGAACGCAGATTTTAGTACCTAAACACACGATACAACATGTTTTCCGGGGTCGGACTCTGAGGCACATACAGATGGTCCCGATCATCATCCTCATCATACAACTCTTCTCCTGAGTCTGACCCACCCACCACCTCTGCCACCCCAACATCCCCAGACACAGACCCCTCATCGTCCTCAACATTAACTTGGGATGCTGGCCTGAGCCAGACCTCCTCCTCCACATCAGGCCCCATCATCTCCTCAATGGCAGCCCTCATTAATCGCTCTGGCGACGGACTGATGGACACAACGTTCTCCTCCGGGGAGGGCTGCTGCTGACCACTGGCTGCTGGGGTGGATGTTATAGCTTGCGTGGGGCGTTGGCTGTTGCTGTTGTTAGGAGTGCTGCTCACAGCGGAGGTCTCTGGGGAACTCATGTTGAGCTCATATAGTGGTTGACGGTGAGTGGAGTATTACTGATCCCAGCAATATACACACTGACTGGCAGAGTACGCAATGCTATATAGTGTGGCTGAGCGGTGTACACAGAGTGGCAGTAAACACAATGCTATATAGTCTGGCTGAGCGAGCGGTGTACTACTGTTCCCAGCAGAATCAGAGTGGCAGTAAACAATGGTATATAGTCTGGCTGAGCGGTGTACACAGAGTGTCAGTAAACAATGGTATATAGTCTGGCTGAGCGAGCGGTGTACTACTGTTCCCAGCAGAATCAGAGTGGCAGTAAACAATGGTATATAGTCTGGCTGAGCGGTGTACACAGAGTGTCAGTAAACAATGGTATATAGTCTGGCTGAGCGGTGTACACACAATGCTATATAGTCTGCTATATAGTGTCAGTAAACAATGGTATATAGTCTGGCTGAGCGAGCGGTGTACTACTGTTCCCAGCAGAATCAGAGTGGCAGTAAACAATGGTATATAGTCTGGCTGAGCGGTGTACACAGAGTGTCAGTAAACAATGGTATATAGTCTGGCTGAGCGAGCGGTGTACTACTGTTCCCAGCAGAATCAGAGTGGCAGTAAACAATGGTATATAGTCTGGCTGAGCGGTGTACACAGAGTGTCAGTAAACAATGGTATATAGTCTGGCTGAGCGAGCGGTGTACTACTGTTCCCAGCAGAATCAGAGTGGCAGTAAACAATGGTATATAGTCTGGCTGAGCGGTGTACACAGAGTGTCAGTAAACAATGGTATATAGTCTGGCTGAGCGGTGTACACAGAGTGTCAGTAAACAATGGTATATAGTCTGGCTGAGCGGTGTACACAGAGTGGCAGTAAACACAATGCTATATACTCTGGCTGAGCGAGCGGTGTACTACTGTTCCCAGCAGACACAGAACAGTGAACAGAATGCTATATAGTGTGGCTGAGCGAGCGGTGTACCACTATTCCCAGCAGACACAGAACAGTGAACAGAATGCTATATAGTGTGGCTGAGCGAGCGGTGTACCACTATTCCCAGCAGACACAGAACAGTGAACAGAATGCTATATAGTGTGGATGAGCGAGCGGTGTACCACTATTCCCAGCAGACACAGAACAGTAAACAGAATGCTATATAGTGTGGCTGAGCGAGCGGTGTACCACTATTCCCAGCAGACACAGAACAGTGAACAGAATGCTATATAGTGTGGCTGAGCGAGCGGTGTACCACTATTCCCAGCAGACACAGAACAGTGAACAGAATGCTATATAGTGTGGCTGAGCGAGCGGTGTACCACTATTCCCAGCAGACACAGAACAGTGAACAGAATGCTATATAGTGTGGCTGAGCGAGCGGTGTACCACTATTCCCAGCAGACACAGAACAGTGAACAGAATGCTATATAGTGTGGCTGAGCGAGCGGTGTACCACTATTCCCAGCAGACACAGAACAGTGAACAGAATGCTATATAGTGTGGATGAGCGAGCGGTGTACCACTATTCCCAGCAGACACAGAACAGTAAACAGAATGCTATATAGTGTGGCTGAGCGAGCGGTGTACCACTATTCCCAGCAGACACAGAACAGTGAACAGAATGCTATATAGTGTGGCTGAGCGAGCGGTGTACCACTATTCCCAGCAGACACAGAACAGTGAACAGAATGCTATATAGTGTGGCTGAGCGAGCGGTGTACCACTATTCCCAGCAGACACAGAACAGTAAACAGAATGCTATATAGTGTGGCTGAGCGAGCGGTGTACCACTATTCCCAGCAGACACAGAACAGTAAACAGAATGCTATATAGTGTGGCTGAGCTAGCGGTGTACCACTATTCCAAGCAGACACAGAACAGTGAACAGAATGCTATATAGTGTGGCTGAGCGAGCGGTGTACCACTATTCCCAGCAGACACAGAGTGGCAGTAAACAGAATGCTATATAGTGTGGCTGAGCGAGGTACACAGAGTGGCAGTAAACAGAATGCTATATAGTGTGGCTGAGCAAGCGGTGTACTACTATTCCCAGCAGACACAGAGTGGCAGTAAACAGAATGCTATATAGTGTGGCTGAGCGAGGTACACAGAGTGGCAGTAAACAGAATGCTATATAGTGTGGCTGAGCAAGCGGTGTACTACTGTTCCCAGCAGTGACACAATGACAGGGGGGACCCTGGCTAGCGTGGCTGGAGCGCGAACTACCCTGCCTGCCTACCCAAAGCTAAACCCACAGACAAATGGCGGAGATATGACGTGGTTCGGGTATTTATTTACCCGAACCACGTGACAGTTCGGCCAATCAGAGCGCGTTCGGGTCCGAACCACGTGACCCGTTCGGCCAATCACAGCGCTAGCCGAACGTTCGGGGAACGTTCGGCCATGCGCTCTTAGTTCGGCCATATGGCCGAACGGTTTGGCCGAGCACCGTCAGGTGTTCGGCCGAACTCGAACATCACCCGAACAGGGTGATGTTCTGCAGAACCCGAACAGTGGCGAACACTGTTCGCCCAACACTACGTGATGGGTGTGCAGTGGGTGCGCGCATGCATGCGGCGCATTAGGGACAGACCTAGTCTGTTTTTAAATGGGCTTAGGTTCACTAGTAGGTGTATAATATCCTTGGAGTCAGACCATTGATGCCTTCATTGATGCTTTGATTCTTGCTTTGATATACAGTATGTGTGTAGGTTACAATGTAACTTTACTTGCATTGATCTGATATTGTATATTTTTAAGTTCTGTGATTATATTATTATAGTAATGATGTGTTGAAATTGGGGGGGAGGAAGTTGGCTTCCATATCCTTCTTACTTAAGGTTCCCTTTAAAAAGTGACTAAATCTGAGTGATTGCTGAATTTTACTCAAGATTATTTGCAGTAGTGATTGCTGCCTTCCTGTGTTCATGCTGGGACCTGAGCTAGTCCAGCCCCAGTGTTTGTAGAATAAGTCATACTACATTTCCATTTACATATCACAAGCTAGTGAGTGATGCACAACATGCATAGATTCTCAGTGACAAAGTCAGGGTTCACAGTCAAAAAGAAGAATCCTTTTTTTAACATTCATTTTTCCTACATACATGAAAGAAAAAGCCCTGAAAACGCTGGTAAAACAAGAAAAAAAGTAGTAGTAATTAAAATTTAATGACGATGATTATGATAATGAATAGTGGAGTTAAATCAATCTCTGAATCAGTTGCCTGTGTAATAATGTGAATACTCTGATCGAGCTCTCAACAAGCAGGCACACTTTATAAATATAAAGATGATTTCCAGCCAGGGAAACATAAAAAGCCACAGTTTCAGCTAACCAAATGCCCATTACGACCATGTAATATAAAATGCATGTAAATGTCTAACAGTTTTCAGAATTTCCCTGCACAGCAGCTTTCAGCCTGAGAGTGGGAGGAGCAGCACAGCCTACCCTACATGCACTGTGAAGAAGAACTGGGCACTGTGATAACTTGGGGAGCTGCTGAAATGTACTCTCCAATCAGTTTCCCCTTTACCGTATCTATAGGTACAAAAAATAGTGTTTTTAGCCCAATTTACACCTGTTGTTACCACCATGCCTTGCCCTCACTTTGTAGATAGAAATGGCTCGAACGGTCCGCCGGCGAACGGCAACCAGCGAACTTTCGGGGTTCGCGATCGTGGAGAACCACAAACTTTACCGGAAGTTCAGTTCGCCCCCATAGTGCATCATTAGAGTCAACTTTGACCCTCTACATCACAGTCAGCAGGCACATTGTAGCCAATCAGGCTACACTCCCTCCTGGAGCCACTTCCCCCTTATAAAAGGCAGGCAGCATCAGCCTTTTCACTCACTCGTGTGCCTGCAGTAATTAGAGAAGGGAGAGGTGCTGCAGAGAGAGCTATAGGGAAAGCTTAGTTAGGCTACAGTTAGGCTTGTTAGCTTGCTCCTTGCTGATTCTTATTACTAAGAAAGCACCCCTCAACAGCTCTTTTGAGAGCTCATCTTATTCTTGTGATCTATTTTTTTTTTTTTTTTTTTTTTTTTTTGCTCGTGGCCCACTTGCATTATATACAGCCCTGTCAGTCAGTCGCAGCTGGCCTTTGGCCCCTTGGTGGTAATTGCTACTGTGCCACTGCCAGGCCCAGCACATTCAGTGACTACCTGTGTCTGTGACCGGCAGCTGAACATTTGTAATCCCAATCACTGCACCTGTTCACTGTTCAGTGCCCCCAGCTACCTACGTGAGCGCACGCAGTGTTACTGTGCCTGTCCGGTACCTGTCTGTGTGTGACAGGTGCACATTTGTAATACCAGTCATTGCATAATTGTTCACAGTACCTGCGTGACCGCATGCTGCGTAATATACCACTCCGAGCATACCTGTTAACCGCACCTGTGTAACAGCTGCACATTGTATTGTAATACCAGTCACTGCATACCTTTCACTGCACTAGTGTGACTGTACATTGTATTAGTCAAGTCAGTGCATACCTTTCACTTCATCCCCCTCCGAAATGGACAAAACAGATAGAGGCAGGGGCAGACCCAGAGGCAGGCCACCTGGCAGGTCTGTACGAGGTCATACTGACGTGATTTCGTGCGGTCCTGGCCCAAAGTACAGTGCTCAAAAGAAGGCACGTCCCATCAACTCCCAAGATTGTCAGGACGTGGTTGACTATTTAACACAGAACACCTCATCTTCCGCAGCCACCAGTGCTACTACAAGCACCCCGCTGCATTTGACAGTTCACAGGAGTTATTTGGTGGGAAAATCACTGATGCACAGCCATTAGTGTTACAACAAGATGAAAGCGCTAAGCAAGTTACACCACCTCATATGTCTGAGTTAGGCGACACTATGGACGTAACTTGTGAGGAGGAGGATGAAGTACCTGCTGTTGGTGCAGTTTGTGGTGTCTGAGGCAAGCGAAGCTGGGGAGGATGATTATGATACGGATGCCACGTGGGATCCTAAGAGACAAGATGACCAAGGGGACAGTTCAGAGGGGTAGCCAGAGAGAAGTAGGAGGAGATGAGTTGCTGAAAGAAGCAGAGGGAGCTAGTCATCCGAAACAGCTGGTGGCAGTGTCCGGCGCCCTGGACAGCCAGCCAACGCCCTTCAACGTCAGCTGCTGAGGCCACCATAGTGCCCATACCCCAGGGGGCTCAGCGGTTTGGACATTTTTCAGTGTCTGCCGTAGATCAGAGCAATGCCATCTGTCCTCTCTGCCTCCAAAAATTGAGCCATGGAAAGGCCAACACCCACATAGGGACAACTGCCTTACGAAGTCACATGCAGAAAAGGCACAAACTGCAATGGGAAGACCACCTGAGGAAAAGCGGCACACAAAAGCAAATCTACCCTCCTTCTCCTCTTCCTCCTTCAGGTGCATCATCTTCACCCGCTTTCTCCCTTGCACCTTCACAATCACAGCCACCCTTCTCCACTCCGCCTCTCACCTTGAGCGGTTCCTGCTCCTCTGCCCACAGCAGCAGCCAGGTGCCTGTGAGGGAAATCTTTGAGCGGAAGAAGCCAATGTCTGCCAGTCACCCCTTTGCCTGGCGTCTGACAGCTGGCTTGGCAGAACGGTTAGCTCGCCAGCTGTTACCATACCAGCTGGTGGACTCTGAGGCCTTCCGTAAATTTGTGGCCATTGGGACACCACAGTGGAAGATACCAGGCCGCAATTATTTCTCTAAAAAGGCCATATCCAAACTGTACCATGAAGTTGAGAGGCAAGTGGTGTCATCTCTGACACACAGCGTTGGGTCAAGGGGCCATCTGACCACGGATGCCTACACCTGCTACATCCTCTTCGCTGTCGTCCTCCTCCTTCTTGGCTGAGTGGCAGTTCAACTCTACGTCTTGCCTCAAAGCAGAGAGTCACACTAGAGCAGCTCTCCTGGCTGCTCGTAACAAACAGGTGGATCAGTGGCTGACCCCGCACCAACTGGACATCGGTAACGTGGTGTGACAACAGCAGCAATCTAATTTCAGCTTTGAATTTGGGAAAGTTGACACATGTTCACTGCATGACACGTGCTAAATCTCATTATTCAAAGATTTGTGTCTAAGAACCCAGGACGTCCTGAAGCAGGCCAGGAAGTTGTGGGGGCATTTCAGGCGGTCTTACATGGCCATGGCATTCTTTGCCGCCATTAAGCGGAGAAACAACTTGCCGGTGGGACGCTTGATTTGCGATAACCCGACTCGCTTGAATTTGACCCTGGTTGTGTTCGACCGCCTGCTACAACAGGAGAAAGCAGACACACAGTATCTCTAAAACTACAGTAGAAGGACACAGTCTGGGGAGATGGGGATGTTCTGGCCGAAGAACTGGTCTCTCATGCGAAATGCCTGCAGGCTCATGCGGCCGTTTAATGAGGTGACAAACCTGGTGAGTCGCAGTGAAGGCGCCATCAGCGACTTGATCCCATATGCTTTCTTCCTGGAGCGTGCCATGCGTAGAGTGGTGGATCAAGCTGTGGATGAGCGTAAATAGGAACAGGAGGAAGAGTTGTGGGATCGGTTCTCATCAGAACCAGATGTTTGCTCAACACCTGCGGCAGCACAGAGGGGGAGGAGGAGGCGGAAGAGTCGTGTGGGGAAGAGGAGTCAGACTCCGATGATGAGGAAGGTATTTTTTTTTGGAGGAGGCGGCGGCGGCAGAAGAACCACAGCAGGCATCGCAGGGAGCTTGTGCTGCTCAATGTTCCCGTGGTATTGTTCGTGGCTGGGGGGAGGAGGAGAACTTACCTGACGTCACTGAGGAAGAGCAAGAGGAGATGGATAGTACGTCTGGATCCAAATTTGTGCAAATGGCGTCTTTCATGCTGTCCAGCCTGTTGAGGGACCCCCGTATAAAAAAAAAACTCAAGGTGAATGAACTGTACTGTTTGACCATGCTACTAGACCCTCAGTATAGGCACAAAGTGGCGGAGATGTTGCCAACTCACCTGAAGGCAGAAAGGATGCAGCACATGCAGAACAAGCTGGAAACTATGCTTTACAGTGCGTTTTTAAAGCTAATGGGAACCAGTTTTAAAAAAAAAAAAAAAAAAAAAGTCAGATACTCACCTAAGGAGAGGGAGGCTCTGGGTCCCATAGAGCATGCTCTCTCCTCTCCTGGTGCCCGCTGCTGTTCTGGCTCCCCCGTAGCGGTATTCGACCGTTTCGGTCAAATACCGCTGTCTCCCGGCCGAAGGGAGGCTTCGGAAATGCTTCAGGGAGCCCGAGTGCTCCCGAAGACGGGCCGCTCTACACTGTGCACGCACAATCCCTCTGACGCACTCGCGTGTGCGCGCCACCTGTCTTTGGGAGGCCTCTGCTCCCGAAGTCCCCTCGGTGGGGGATGCGAACGGAGGAGCCAGCGCAGCACCGGGGGCATCGGGAGAGGAGAGGGATGGTTTATTAGGACCGAGCCTTCCCTCTCAAGTATCTGCCTTTTTTATTTTTAAATATGGGGTTACTTTAGCTTTAAGGGTGATGTCACAGCACAACGGAATAAAGGTACCACTGCCAGTAATCCTCCTCTCATGTCCACGCAGGCAAGGACAGGACGCTCCAGTAATCTCATGGTGATGTCGGACATGCAGACATTCTTTAGTTCAAAGCATCGCCTTAGCCCTTCCAGATTCACCCTCCACCAACGCCTCGACCGGCAGGTAGCCAACTACCTGGCCTTAAGTGTGGATGTAGACACTGTGAGCAGAAATGAACTCTTGGACTACTGGGTCCACAGGCTTGACCTATGGCCAGAGCCGTCCCAATTTGCCATCCAACTTCTGTCTTGCCCTGCCTCAAGAGTCCTGTCAGAAAGGACCTTCAGCGCAGCCGGAGGCATTGTCACAGAGAAGAGAAGTCTCCTAAGTCACAAAAGTGTTCAGTACCTCACCTTTATCAAAATGAATGAGGCATGGATCGTGGAAGGGCTACTGCCCGCCCGAAGACTAAGTCAGTCCCCACACACAGCATCTCTGCCTGCAGGCCGCTTGACTGCCTTCTCTGCCACCACCAACAGGGTCCAGGACTCCAGGCAGATTCCTGAATTTTTAAGGCCGCTGCTAGCAGTGGCCGCTATAATAATTTTTCTGGTGCGTGTACATGCCTGCCTAATTTTTCTGGCTGAACTGCAGCTGCAACAACAAAAGGCATGTACATGTGTCCATTCCCCTTTGTGATAGTTACCTTGCCACGGTGAAGGGGCTTGTGTATCGCAATTCTGCAATGACCGACAGTTATGAGTGTCTCGGGGAGAGGGGGGCCACACCCAAAATAATAAGGTTGCTTCATTGTGGACAGAGCAAATTTGATCATTCGATCAGCTGGACAGTCACTGTTCTATCATTGATCTACCACAGCCTGGCGACCATATGGGCTTGAAAACTGCTACGGCCTGCACTCTCGCCATGGTGCGCACCAGTCCAGCACGGCAGTCACTACACAAACAGCTGCTTGCGGTGCGTTACACAGTGAGTTTGGTGTGTCAGTGTGAAGCAGTACTCAAATGACACTCCCTGATTGATGTATACACATGCAAGATGTTTGAAAGCACTTTAGGTCTGCAATTTAGCATGCAATGTGATTTCTGCCCTTAAAACACTGCTGTGTGTCAAATCCAGATTTTTTTTTTTCCCCGAGACTTTTGGCGTCTATCCCACTCATCCATGTTCCCCCCCAGGTGTTAGACCCCTTGAGACATCTTTTCCATCACTTTTGTGGCCAGCATAAATGTTTCTAGTTTTCAAAGTTCACATCCCCATTGAAGTCTATTGCGGTTCGCGAAAGATCACGCGAACCGAACTTTTGCAGAAGTTCACGAACCGAAAATCGGAGGTTCGGGCTATCTCTATTTGTAGAATATAGGGGTTTTGTTTTTAATCTGTTCATGTATGACTTGCTATAGGAGTAATGACAGGGACCCACTACAAGTAACAAGAGCTGCTGCAGCACTTCCTGTTCTCTGGTGATCACTTGTCTTTTATCAGATTACTTTTGCTAACCTGCAGATTTTGATTTGTGCAATGCCCTTAAAGTTAATTACTCACTAAGTAGAGGTCCCATAGAATAAGCATTGCAGCTAGGGACATAGCAACTGCTAAAGCAGACAAAATAGAAAGATGAATGTGTGTTTTAATGCCCGAATAAATGAATGACCTTTCCTTTAGAGAGTGTGTGGGGCTAGATTAGTGGTTTTGATTTCCTGGACGTTTTGATTGACAAAAATGAATACAGCAGGGGTGCTAAACCTGTAATTTAACACTTCTCCGAGTCCCTGCAGTAATCTGTTAGTCACGTAAGAGAAGAAACCTTAGTCACGTTAACATTTTAACAAAACCTCTTATTTTATTATACTATGTGGTCTCTCAAGGTAACATGGCCATCAGCACCTTTTGGCTGGCAGTTAACAGTCATTGTTTGTCTCTACATTTTACATTGAATTGTTTTATCTGTATTACCCCACACTCCTACAGGAGTACTTTTCCTACTCTTTATCTCTTCCCTCTTTTTTCTCCCCTGGAAATATACACATTAGAAGACACCTGAAGTAAGAGGCATATGGAAGCGGCCATATTTTTTTTTTCCTTATAAACAATACCAGTTGCCTGATAGTCCAGCTGATCTCCTTGGCTGCAGTAGTATCTGCATCACACACCTGAAACAAACATTTAGCTAATCTGGGCAGATCCTACAATAATCCGGTATCAGGTAGGAAATAAATATGGCATCCTCCATATCGCTCTGTTCAGTTGTCCTTTAAGCTGAGCTAAGCATACATTTCTGTACAGAGATTGCTGTTCAGGGAGGCAGAGGTTTGTTGGATACACGCCTAAACTAAACTTCAACCAAATTACATTAGTGAGGGAGGAAAAAAAGTGATCCACTTACCTCTTTTAGCCATTCATTATAGAGATCTGACAGGGAGTGAAAAAGTCAATGACCAACATTTAATTAGTGTACCCGAGCCGAAGCTACTTACCTAATGAGAGGAAAGCCTCAGGATCCTATTTAGGCTTCCCTGGGTATTCTGATGTCCCCCGTCACTGAGTGCAACCTCCCTGAAGATTAAAGACAAGGCATTGTTGCTAATCCTATCAGGGCTGCGCAGCTCCTCTTCCTATAGCGTGGCTGCACGATCCCGCCCACGCATGCGCAGTAAGCCAGAGCCACTTGTGTACAAGGAGCTCAGTGCTACTGTGCATGCATGGCCATGCTCGTAACAGAGGAGGAGTGCTGCCCTGACCTAGAGGGGCGGATCAGTGAATAATGGCGCACAGCGCCTATGCATAGAAATGGCGCCACATTAAAAAGATACGCTTATCGCTATTTATCGTTAGTACTGCATAATAATGGCGCACAAGGAAAAAAAAGAAACCGGCACACACTAACGTTATTTATCAATAGTGGCACACACTAACGTTATTTATCAATACTGTTAACTGTTAACTTAATTTAATGTAACACTGTCAAGGTTAGGGTTAGGCACCTTGGGGGGGGGGGGGGGGGTCTTAGGGTTAGGCACCACCAGGGGGGTGGTTAGGGTTAGGCACCACCAGGGGGGTGGTTAAGGTTAGGCACCACCAGGGGGGTGGTTAGGGTTAGGCACCACCAGGGGGGTCTTAGGGTTAGGCACCACCAGGGGGGGTCTTAGGGTTAGGCACCACCAGGGGGGGGTCTGAGGGTTAGGCACCACCAGGGGAGGTCTTAGGGTTAGGCACCACCAGGGGGGTGGTTAGGGTTAGGCACCACCAGGGAGGTTTAGGGGGGTTTAGGGGTTAGGGATAGGTACAGAGAGGGTTCTGTGTGTTAACGGTAAATAACAATAAGGCTTTAACGTTAAATGGCGATAAGCGGCAAACGGATTAGCGGCAACACCGTGTGCCATTATTCTCAGGCGCCATTTTCAGATGGGATCCCTAGAGGGTAGCTGCACTTAGCAACGGGGGACATCAGAGCACCAAGGGAAGCCTCAATTGGATCCTGAGGCTTCCCTCTCTTTAGCCAAGTATCTCATTTTGATCCCAAGCTTCGGCACAGGATCACTTTACGTTATTTCCACTACAGTCCTTGTTTAATAAGAAATAAGCATTTTCATTAATTGTTTATAAATGATTTAGGCTGGATATGCCCATAGTAAATTCTTTCCTCTCCATGATTTACATTTTGAAATGAATCAGGCGGCAACACGTTTAGTACTGGCAGGTGATCTCTGCAGCATGTTTACTGAGAATCCTATGCAGTAATCTTCTCCTTCAATGTGGAAGCCACGGCCTTGCCATTTGTATCTGCGGGTTTGTTTGCAACTCAGGACGTATGTAACCTGGGGAAGACCTGTAGTATTGTATTTTTTCTTTACATCCGCTGCCTGTACAGGTAATCCAATATTTAGAAGCAATTTAATGTTCTTTTCCTATAATATTGGCATAGAAATGCTATATTTTGCATTTCTAATTTTGCAGTCTGCTCCATTAACAAAAGCTATTGAAACCGTTTTGCTTTTGCTTTGCAATATTCCAGAATATGTTTACATGCCTCGTTAAGCCAAGATCCCTGTAACTTCGATAATAAGCTGCATCCAATTAACATGAACAGCCAGTCTTGAGCACACAGGCCTCCTTATTGCCCACATCTATCTTCACATCGCCAGTGAACCATGACCGGCATCCTGCCAACCCTACCCCTTTATTTCCTGGAGCAGTCTGGCTGCATTCAGCATGCTGGTTCATTTGGCTTGTACATCCAAGTGTTGGCATTGCTCCTCTGTCTAAATGAAAACTGGCACCGCAATCTCACTAAAAGTGAAGGCAAGTTTCGCAAAACATTTTACTAAACTCTGCTTTATTGTTTGGTACAGACCTACCTGTATTTTAATGTTACGATTATTAAATGACAGCTATTGCAAAGCAGTCGGTTTTTAATACGCCCCCCATTGTTCTAATTATAATTATTACAGATTACATTTTGTTCTCTAATACATTTGTCTGCCTGTTCCAGAATAGGTAATAAGGGATTAAAGTCTGTGTTGGACACAGTTCAAAGAAAAGCTAAACTACCATTGAAAAACTGATATACCATCTATCTATATTACAGAAGCATTTTTGACCCCCTGCCTATTTAGTGTTAAAACAAAGTTTTTAATCAGTATTCAAGAAAAAAAAATGCCACTTCTTTCTTCTGATTTTTACTTTTTCTGTCTTCTACTTTTTCTTGATTGCAGAATCTTTTCACAGCTGCCACTCCCCCCTGGGCTACCACCGCAATACAACAGGATACCCCAGCAAAGCATCTTTCGATCTGCTGCCAGGGCTCCCAATTGGTCCTCAGTCTGGGGGAGGATTTTCATTGGTCTAATAAACTGACAAATGGAATCCCTTCTCAGGGAAGATTCTGATTGGTCCAGAGCGTGAACCAATGGAAGACCTCTGGCAGCAAATTGAAAGATGATTTTTCCAGGGCCTTCATGTATTGTATTGTGGCTGAGTGGTGGTAAGGAGCAGTGGTGTGGTGGGTGGCTGTGACAGTGGGGGTGGTTGTGATTAGAGATGTCGCGAACCTCCGATTTTCGGTTCGCGAACCGGGTTCGCGAACTTCCGCGGAAGGTTCGGTTCGCGGAAAAGTTCGCGAACCGCAATAAACTTCAATGGGGATGCGAACTTTCAAAAATAGAAAAAATTATGCTGGCCACAAAAGTGATGGAAAAGATGTTTCAAGGGGTCTAACACCTGGAGGGGGGCATGGCGGAGTGGGATACATGCCCAAAGTCCCGGGGAAAAATCTGGATTTGACGCAAAGCAGCATTTTAAGGGCAGAAATCACATTGAATGCTAAATTGCAGGCCTAAAGTGCTTTAAAACGTCTTGCATGGGTATACATCAATCAGGGAGTGTAATTAGAGTTCTGCTACACACTGACACACCAAACTCACTGTGTAACGCAGCGCAAACCGCTGTTTGCGTAGTGACGGCCGTACTGGACTGGTGTGCACCGTGGCCAGAGTGTAGGCCGTGGCATTTTTCAAGCCCATATGGTCGCCGGGCTGTGGTAGCTCAATGATAGAACAACAGTGACTGTCCAGCTGATCAAATTTGGTCTGACCACAATGAAGCAACGACCTTATTATCTTTTGTGTGCCACCCCCACCCGAGACATTCAAATAGCCGGCGGTCATTGCTTCATTGTGATGCGCAAGCCCCTTCACCGCGGCAAGGTAATGATCATGAAGGGGGATGGGCACATGTACATGCCTTTTGTTTTGTTGTTGCAGCCGCCCGCAGTGCAGCCAGAAAAATTAGGCAGGCATGTACACGCACCAGAAAAATTAGTGTAGCGGCCGCTGCTAGCAGCGGCCTTAAAAAAATTCAGGAATCCGCCTAGAGTCCTGGACCCTGTTGGTGGTGGCGGAGAAGGCAGTCAAGCGGCCTGCAGGCAGAGATGCAGTGTGTGGGGACTGACTTAGTCTTCGGTCGTGCAGTAGCCCTCCGGGATCCATTCCTCATTCATCTTGATAAAGGTCAGGTACTGAACACTGTCGTGACTTAGGCGACTTCTCTTCTCAGTAACTATGCCTCCAGCTGCACTGAAGGTCCTTTCTGACAGGACGCTTGCGGCAGGGCAAGAGAGAAGTTGTATGGCAAATTGGGACAGCTCTGGCCACAGGTCAAGCCTGCGCAACCAGTAGTCCAAGGGTTCATCGTCGCTTTTCGCAGAGTCTACATCCACACTCAAGGCCAGGTAGTCGGCTACCTGCCGCTCCAGGCGTTGCTGGAGGGTGGATCCGGAAGGATTATGGCGAGGAGTTGGACTAAAGAACGTCCGCATGTCCGACATTACCCTGAGATCGCTGGAGCGTCCTGCCCTTGCCTGCGTGGACTTGGGAGGAGATGGGTTACTGCCAGTGGTACCTTGATTGCGTTTTGCAGCCACATCACCCTTAAATGCATTGTAAAGCATCATCGACAGCTTGTTCTGCAAGTGCTGCATCCTTTCCGCCTTTTGTTGAGTTGCTAAGAGGTCCGCCACTTTGTGCCTGTACCGAGGGTCTAGTAGCGTGGCCACCCAGTACAGGTCATTCATCTGAGTTTTTTGATACGGGGGTCCCTCAACAGGCTGGACAACATGAAAGAGGACATCTGCACAAAGCTGGATGCAGACGGTACTCTCCATCTCCTCTTGCTCTTCCTCAGTGACGGGACGCAACTCCTCTTCCTCCCCCCCCCCCCCCCCCCCCCAGCCACGAACAATACCACGGGAACGTGGAGCAGCAAAAGCCCCCTGTGACGGCTGCCGCGGGTGTTCTTCTTCCGCCGCCTCTTCCTCCTCCACAGAAACACCTTCCTCATCATCACCATCATCAGAGTCTGACTCCTCTCCTTCCCCACACGACTCCTCTTCTTCCTCCTCCTCCTCCCTCTGTGCTGCCGCAGGTGTTGTGGGAACACCGGGTTCGTGTGTAAATGGCTCCCACGACTCCTGCTGCCGTAACTCTTCTCGTTCACGCTCCTCCACAGCTGTATCCACCACTCTACGCACAGCACGCTCCAGGAAGTAGGCGTAGGGGATCAAGTCACTGATGGTGCCCTCATCGCGACTCACCAGTTTGGTCACCTCCTCAAAGGGCTCCATGACCCTGCATGCATTTCGCATCAGTGTCCAGTTGTTGGGCCACAACATCCCCATCCTCCCAGATTGTGTCCTTGTACTGTAATGATACAGGTAGTGGGTGACGGCTTTCTCCTGGTCTAGCAGGCGAGAGAACATCAGCAGGGTGGAATTCCAGCGAGTCGGGCTATCGCAAATCAGGCGTCTCACCGGCAAGTTGTTTCTACGCTGAATCTCCGCAAAGCGTGCCATGGCCTTGTAAGAGCGCCTGAAATGCCCACACAACTTCCTGGCCTGCTTCAGGACGTCCTCTAAGCCTGGGTACTTGGACACAAATCTTTGCACGACCAGATTCAGCACATGTGCCATGCAGGGTATGTGTGTCAGCTTTCCCAAATTCAACGCAGCAATCAGATTGCTGCCGTTGTCACACACCATGTTGCCGATCTCAAGCTTGTGCGGGGTCAGCCATTGCTCCACCTGTTTGTTAAGAGCAGCCAGGAGAGCTGCTCCAGTGTGACTCTCCGCTTTCAGGCAAGACATGTCTAACACTGCGTGACACCGTCGTACCTGGCATGCAGCATAGGCCCTGGGGTGCTGGGGCTGTGTAGCTGGAGAGGAGATCGTGGCACCAGCCAAGGAGGAGGATGACGACAGCGAAGCGGTGGTAGCAGGTGGAGAGGAGGTGGCTGGAGGCCTGCCTGCAAGCCGTAGAGGTGTGACAAGTCGGTCTGCTGCGCAGCCACGTACTCCCTGCTTGCTGCCATCGGTCACCAGGTTGACCCAATGGGCTGTGTATGTAATGTAGTGGCCCTGCCCGTGCTTGGCAGACCAGGCATCCGTGGTCAGGTGGACCCTTGACCCAACGCTGTGTGCCAGAGATGACGCCACTTGCCTCTCAACTGCACGGTAGAGTTTGGGTATGGCCTTTTGTGAAAAATAATTGCGGCCTGGTATCTTCCACTGCGGTGTACCAATGGCCACAAACTTACGGAAAGCCTCCGACTCCACCAGCTTGTATGGTAATAGCTGGCGAGCTAATAGTTCCGCCACGCCAGCTGTCAGACGCCGGGCAAGAGGGTGACTGGCAGACATTTGCTTCTTCCGCTCAAATACTTCCTTCACGGACAGCTAGGTACTGCTGTGGGCAGAAGAGAAGGAACCGCTCAAGGGAAGAGGTGGTGTGGAGGAGGGTGGCTGTGAAGGTGCAAGGGAGAAAATGGATGAAGACGATGCACCTGAAGGAGGAAGAGGAGAAGGAGGGTGGCTTGTCTTTTGAGGGGTGCTGCTTTTCCTCAGGTGTTCTTGCCATAGCTGTTTGTGCCTTCTCTCCAGGTGCCTTCGTAAGGCACTTGTCCCTACGTGAGAGTTGGCCTTTCCACGGCTCATTTTTTGCTGGCACGGACAACAGATGGCTTTGCTCCGATCTGAGACACACACGTGAAAAAATTTCCAAACCGCTGAGCCCCCCTGGGCTGATGGCGCTACGGTGGCATCAGCAGCTGACGTTGAAGGGCATGTGTGCTGGCTGGCCATAGCTGGCGATACATGGCGCCGGACACTGCCCTCAGCTGTTTCTGAGGACGAGCTCCCTCTGCTTCTATCATGGAGTCGTCTCCTCCTACTCCTCTCTGACTCCTCCTCTGAACTGTCCCCCTGGTCATCTCCTCTACCAGGAACATATGTGGTATCCGTATAATCGTCGTCATAATCCTCCTGGCCAGCTGCGCTTTCCTCAGACACCTCCTCAAGTGCACCAACTTCAGGTGGTCCACCATCATCCCCATCCACACACGTTACGTCCATACTATCGCCACCTAACTCAGACGTATGAGGTGGTGTACCTGCGCCTTCTTGTTGTTGTGACAGTAGTGGCTGGGAATTAGTGATTTCACCACCACCAAATAACTCCTGCGAAGTGTCAAATTCAGCGGATGTGGTGCTTGTTGTAGCGCTGGTGGCTGCGGGAGATGAGGTGTTCTGTGTTAAAAACTCAATCACCTCCTCACGATTTTGGGAAGTGATGGCACGTGCCTTCTTCTGAGCACTGTATTTTGGGGCAGGTCCGCACGAAATCAGAGAAACACCACCTCGCACAGACCTGCCAGTGCCTGGTGGCCTTCCTCTGGGCCTGCCTCTACCTCTTCCTCTACCTGGTTTGTCCATTTTGTCCATCTCGGGGGGATGCTAGCTATATGCAGTGAGGTGGGTTCTCACTCAACACAACCGGTAGTTAGATGCAGTGAGGTGGCCAGGTGGGTTCTCACTCAACACAACAGGTATTTAGATGCAGTGAGCTGGGTTCACTCAACACAAAGCTAGGTATATGCAGTGATGAGGTGGGTTAAGTATACACAACAGGTACTGGGGTATATGCAGTACTGGGTAGTACAATGTGCAGCTCCCTGTCACACACACAGGTAGTCACTGAATGTACTGGGCTGCTGGCAGTGGCACACACACTATCAATTAGCAATGCTGTGCATGCAACAAAAGTGTCAGTTTGACACACAGAAAAAAAAAAAGTACAGGATGAGCTCTGACAAGAGCTGTTGCTGGGTGCTATAAAAGCAATAACAATCAGCCAGGAGCAAGCTAAGCAGCCAAGAACCTAACTAATCTGTCCCTAGAAGAACAAGTCTGCAGCAGCTCTCCCTAGTCTGTCTAATAGCAGGCAGACGAATGACTGTAATGGCCGCCGGAGGCTGCCTTATATAAGAGGGGGGGGGGCTCCAGGGCTTAGTGTAGCCTGAATGGCTACAATGTGCCTGCTGACTGTGATGCAGAGGGTCAAAGTTGACCCTCATAGTGCATTATGGGGCGAATCGAACTTCCGCAAAAGTTCGCCTGGTGCAGGCGAACGCGAACCCCCGAAGTTCGCCTGGAACCGTTCGCCGGCGAACCGTTCGCTACACCTCTAGTTGTGATAGAGGGGTAGCAATTGTGCTGTGATGCATGGAAAGGTGGGGTGGATGTATGGCAGGGAGAGACAGCCGGAAGGTGATTCTGCAATAAAAAAAAAATAGTTTAGTTCCTTCAAAATCCGTTCACTTAAAACAAGAGCTTCACTTCAATGGAAAAGATCAATACTCAAGACTTAAAAAAAGTCACTAGCTCCAAAGTACCACACAAACTGCAGAGAGGCAGTGCTCTAGATAGGATGGTCCCTTACTCCGGAGTACTGTGGGATCCCCCATAAAGCAAATTAAAAATTGCACATAGGGCTTAAAGTGACACTGAAGTGAAAAAAAAAATATTATAGAATTGTATGCATAGTACAGATAATTCATAGAAAATTAGCAGCAAATAAGAGTCTCATATTTTTATTTTCAGCTGTGTATTTTTTTTCAAAGCATTGCATCATACTGTCATTTTTGCAGTTTGCTCTGTTTTATAGTTTAAAATGCAGATTGTTGTTTGCAGAGCTAATGACCTTTTTGAATTTCTCTTTAGTAAAAACATTATCTGAAGTTGTCTGTCGGCATTTCTTTGATGTATAAGTGCTCCCAAAAACAGCATTGTAGCCGACCCAAGTTGGGTCGGAGTGCTCGGAGAAGCTCTTTAGCATAGATAACTGACGTTTCTCAACTCTTCCTGTACTGGAAACAATAGGTTTCGTTTCTTTACTATTAATGTTCTATTTTTTTTTTTAGCTGTACTACACATAAAATTATCTCATTACCATATATATTCGAATACAAGTCGAACTTGTGTATAAGTCGACCCCAATATTTGACCCTCTTAAGCTGTAATTTTTGATTGACTCAAGTATAAGTCTACCCAGAAAAGTTAATGGCTGCACTTGGGGATTAGGAAGAATTAACACCTTCACTTGGGAGGAGGGGTTAATGACTACACTGCATACAGTACTGCAGCTATTAACCCCTCCTGTCCCTTAAGTGCAGCCAATAACTCATTCAGGTCCTCAAGTGCAGCAATTATTCACTCCCTTTTATGCAGCCCAGTATTTCCCCCATGCCCCTTTCCTTGTTAATTGTTGTGGCCAAGACTTTCAGACCTGTGTTTTATTGGCATTTCCTTCATCAATAGTGTAAGTTGCTGGAAATGGGAATGTCACTAATAGTACACATATTGCTCAGTGTGCTCAGTGTTGCCCATGACTCATGTATAAGTCGACCCCTATACTTTGATTTAGCAAGTCAAACATACATTTCTAGACTTATAATCGAGTATATACAGTAGTTTATTTTCACTTTTTAACCACTTCAGCCTACAGCTTCGAAAATCTTATGCATCCGAGCAATGTTCACCTCCCATTCATTCGCTAATAACTTTATCGCTACTTATCAAAATTAATTGATCTATATCTCGTTTTTTCCGCCACTAATTAGGCTTTCTTTAGGTAGTACATTTTGCTAAGAGCCACTTTACTGTAAATACATTTTAACAGGAAGATTAAGATAGAAATGGAAAAAAATCATTATTTCTCAGTTTTTGGCCATTATAGTTTAAAATTAATACATGCTACAGTAATTAAAACACATGCATTTTATGTGCCCATTTGTCCCGCTTATTACACCATTTAAATTACGTCCCTATCACAATTTATGGCGCTGATATTTTATTTAGAAATAAAGGTGCATTTTTTCAATTTGCGTCCATCACTATTTACAAGCTTATAATTTTTAAAAAATTGAATAAGATACTCTCTTGACATGTATATTTAAAAAGTTCAGACCCTTAGGTAACTATTTATGTTAAATATCAGGTATGTAAGTGGCTGACTCAGTCCTGACTCAGACAGGAAGTGACTACAGTGTGACCCTCACTGATAAGAAATTCCAACTATAAAACCCTTTCCTAGCAAAAATGGCTTTTGAGAGCAGGAAAGAGATAAAACGTTCAATAGTTCATAGATTTTAGTTCTGGCATACTTCAATGAATAATTGAGCAATTGAGCAAAAACCATAAAACAGTTAAAACTTAAAAAGTAGATTTTAAACCTAAAATAAAACTGGAATATCTTAAGTCATTTTTAGGAGAAGGAAGATTTATTTCTTTTATTTCATTAGTTTATTTTCGCCTCTGGTGTCCTTTAACCATTATCGCTTTTTGCACGTTGCTGCTACTGTCCTGCTGTACACACACTATCGCGTGTTTACTCCCGTACCACCGCCCATTAGCCCGGAGATCAATGAATGGCAACACAGTTCCCATTCATTGATCTAAGTCCCCATTAGAATGACCGACTGCTTCTTTCAGAAGCTGCGATCTCTCTAGAAAAAAAGTTTCCCGACCTCCCTTCACATCCTGTAAGTGAGAGCGCTCTCTTACAGGATTAAAAAAAATAAATATAGGGGCATCATTTAAATTGTGTAATAACCGGGACAAATAGGCAAATAAAATATGTAGATTTTAATTATGGTAGCATGTATTATTTTAACCACTTGCCGACCGCGCACTCATACCGCGCGTCGGCAAAGTGGCAGCTGCAGGACGCGTCGCCAGCTGCAGGCTGATTAATCAGGAAGCAGCCGCTTGCGCGAGCGGCTGCTTCCTGTCAATTCACGGCGGGGGGCTCCATGAATAGCCTGCGGGCCGCCGATCGCGGCTCGCAGGCTAAATGTAAACACTGCCGTAAGGCAGATCGGCGATCCCCAATTAGCGGCCGGGGATCGCCGCCATGTGACAGGGGACAGCCTGTCACTGGCTGCACAGGACAGATAGCATCCTGTGCAGCCCCGATCACCGGGGATGAGCAGATAGGAGAGGGAGGGGGGAATTTCGCCGCGGAGGGGGGCTTTGAGGTGCACCCCCCCCCCCGCAACATGCCAGACAGGAGGAGCGATCAGACCCCCCCTGCACATCATCCCCATAGGGGGGAAAAAAGGGGGGCGATCTGATCGCTCTGTGTGCCAGCTGATCTGTGCTGGGGGCTGCAGAGCCCACCCAGCACAGATCACAAAAAAAAAACGCTGGTCCTTAAGGGGGGTAAAGGGTGGGTCCTCAAGTGGTTAAAGCTATAATGGCCGAAAACTGAGAAATGATTTTTTTTTTCATTTTTTTCCTTTAATATTCCTGTTAAAATGCATTTAGAAGTTAGCCTTTGCGGCCCTAGTTTGGTATTTTAAGTAGTGGGACCTGTTGTAGCAGTAATCCTTGCTCTCTATACTTGAGCCTAACGATTACCATTAGAGGGTAGCAATCCATTGCAGTCGGTTTCTGCTACTAAGATCTCTACAAAACAGACTTTCCCAATTTCTTGTAGTGCTTATTTATAGAAGGAAGAAATTAGACACTATATTTCTTTCGTCTTCCTCTAACAGTTTGTTTGCAAGCTGTTTGCCAAGTTACCCTTTTCTAACTGCATTCTATTTATACTCTATAACATATGGCAGTGGCAGGACTTGTGTGTGCATAAACAGTACAGGCAGTAGCAATACTATGTGTTTTCAGTGATGTGTATTGTGTTCTGCTGTTTTTATCCAATGTCAAATCATTTCACCCGGTTAAAGGGACCTGCAACCATGATGCAATGGCTTTGTTTGCTGTTTCTCTTTCGGCAGCAGTGAAGCTACTGTTCCTCCACAGAGAATTAAGCTTCAAAAGTGGCAATTATTTACTACACTGAATGGGATGGGCAGAAACACCACTTAATGCACTAAAACTGCTCAGCTCAACATGGGTTTCCAACACAAGGTTTAAAGGAAGCACATGTATAAGCTTTCTTCATGGTTCTGGAGGTGTGTTTAGTTTAGACAATAAAGGGATGATTTGCATATTCAGCAGTGATGCATTGTGGGCCACCTCAGATCTTCACTCCAACCTGAATTGCAAATTTCTTTTTTTTTTTTTTTTTTTTTATATTTGTATACTCCCCCGCCAGCCAATCCCCATGATCAGCTGTCATAGGCTTCGGCCTATGACAGCCGAGCACCTATGTGGCTCTGGAGGGGACATCTGCTAGATTGCAGCTCTGTACACCCTAATTAGACGAGGCAATCGCCGCTGGGAGACCGAAGGCGGAGCTCTGCCTACCTAGCAGGAGATGCGCGCGCACACAGCCTGTAGAGTCACTGGTAAAAAGAGTGGCACTCATACAAAGCAGGGATATGGGTGCCAAAGCCTCAAAGGATCCTCACACCTCTGGATCCAATCCGTGTGGTAGAATTATTGGAGGCTGGCACTTCCAAACGTGAAAAAAGCGCTTTATTGAAACATTAAAATTAGTGGTAATACAGCATTACCGCTAATTTTAATGTTTCAATAAAGAGCTTTTTTCACGTTTGGAAGTGCCAGCCTCCAATACTTCTACTACGCGCGCACAGCCTGTGCGTAATCTCCTACAAACTCAAGCTCCAGGACTTTACGCCGATCGGCATTAGGCGGTCCTGGGGCTGTTGCCACGCCCATCGGCGTGACACAGTTGGCTAGTAGTTAAAGCAAAGCTTAAGTGAGGAAAATCACTTCAGGTTAGATATATACTTTAGCAGAGGAAAGGCTCTGGATACCATAGAGAGCCTTCCCAGTCCTTGGTCGGTTACATTTTTCCTGCCCCATCTCAGGTTGAAGTTATGCAACTGGCTGGGTGTTCAACGCTCCTTGTGCAGCTACTTGTGTCCCTAAGTAGTTCCAAAGACTAGTAAATCTATACTGCACATGAGTGAGCCCAGTACATGTGTGCTGATCTTCAAAACTACTATGGACGTAATTCTGAAGACTGCCCAAGAAACGGCAAAGAGCTATTCAACCTAGCATGTCATATCACTTCAATGGTCGACGGCAAAGTAATAACGGGACAGACCAAGGACACCGAAAGCTTGATTTGTAGACCCTTTCCTCTACTTGGATATGCATATAACCTCAAGTGAGTTTCCTCACTTCAGGTTCACATTAAAACTAATTCATGGTGCTGTCCTTTACAATATTTTGTTGTTTTTTTTTTTTTAAATAATTTTGATGTTTTTGTGCTTTGTCTTAGGAGGCAGATACAGATGACAACCAGGGAACTCTTGGCTTTGATGAGTTCTGTGCATTCTACAAGATGATGTCCACGAGGCGGGACCTGTACCTGCTGATGTTAACATACAGCAACCACAAGGACCACCTGGATGCTGATGACCTAAAGCGATTCCTTGAAACGGAGCAGAAAGTAAAAAACATTTTATATTTACACTGTCTTTGTGTATAAATGTTTTTATGCCATCAATAAAGAACTGTTTAATACTTGGTAGTTCAGTATAGAGCCTTTAGTAGGTAGAAGTCATTTGTTTGCAAAGTCAGTAAATGACGGACATGGAAAAGTGGGGAGGTTTTTCCTAAATTTCAAAGATTTAGTTAACAAAAATATATAATTGTTGAGATTAACAGACAATGTGGATTGTTTATCAGAGACAGAACTTATTTAGATATTGGCTATTGCATGAAGGCATAGAAATTCCCCTAAAAGCAAGTCACCGCACAGGTGGGCTGGAAAATTCTGGAGAAGTAAAATGTAATAAGTAAAAAAAAAAAAAAAAAAAAAGTTTTTTCCTTTTTTAAAGCTGCGCTTAATTTAGGAAGTAGCCTTGAGCTATAACTATAAAACTGCATCAGCACAGCTAGCCAGGATTATTCTGTGCTTCCCTGCCCCCAGTCCTAAATTAATCCGACATTCTTTAATCCAGAATAACAGGGATATTTATTGGCTTCAGGAGTTGCAATAGTGGTGCACCTATCTGAGGTCATAGGTTACTGGCTCACAACATTTGTTAAATGTATGTGACAATTGTACCGGTAGTTCAATTTTTTTTTAATTTTTTTGTTTTTTTTCTTTTTCTTTCAAGAGGAAATGGTCCAGGTCGCAGTGGGAGTTAAGTGTTGGGCATTAAAAAGGGGAAGGTTAGTGTGAGAATAGGAGACAGAGGGGGAATATGATAGGATATTGCCATAAAGAAACTCATTCCGCACCTATTTTTTGTTGCATACTATTTATCCTAAGCTGATGGGGAACATGTACAAAAATCAGGTGGCTTTCACAATGTAAATAGTCAGAACCTGTAAAGGCTACATTATGCATTTTTAACATAGTAAACCAAGCAGAGGTCCCAGTGGCACCCCTAGTGTGTTTTTTGTTTTGATTTTACACTGTCTAATTACATATTTATCCTAAGCTGATGGAGGACCTGCAAAAATCGCCCTCTGTGGTACGCAGGAAACCCCTTGGTATATTGTTATTGGTTTATAAAGCACCAACATATTCAATGGCACTGTAAGTAAGAAAAACAAACATGGGGTATATAATAATACATACAAGGGTATACAGTCCAGAGTTCCCCAACCCTGTCCTCAAGGCCCACCAACAGTACGTTTTGCAGAAAACCACAAACATGCACAGGTGAGGCAATTATTGTCTCAGCAGAGCTGATTAACTACCTCTGTGGATCTCCACAAAACATGCACTGTTGGTGGGCCTTGAGGACAGGGTTGGGGAACACTGGTACACAATATGGACACTGGTACAAAAAACAAAATAGGTAATTACAGTGTAAAATGTAACCTGATGAATACAATGTACAACAGATTGCAAGATACAAAATGAATAACAGTTTCCAAAACACAAAAGGGCAAGGGAGTCATTCACATCTGCGCTGATTTCCTGCGTTTTGACACAACGGTGCATTTTGGTGTGTTGCGGTTCCTTGCATCCGGGAGCATTTAATCTAACTACCGCCGCTAATCAGCACCGCAACTTCCCGATGCCACTCAACACTCAGGGAGCTCTGCCGTCATAATGACGACAGAGCGAGGGGTCTGCACTGGCGAGAGAGCAGCACATGCGGTGGGGAATATTGAAATCTGCACCTTGGCAGAGCTAGCAGGTGCCAAACAGGGTGTAGATTTCAATTAGCGCGGTCCTGAAGCAGGTAAAGAAAATGTGATGTGCAGAGGCTGCCAAATTAATTCCCTTTGATAGATTGTGTCCTGCATATCAATCTTAGCTGTACCCACAGTTAGATTACCTAGGCCAGATCAATGTTCTTTTTTCCTGTCTGTACCCTCTGCATGTACTCTTACCAGGGGCTAGTTTTGATTTCTATTCAACATCTACTCTGCAGCTATATCCTAACTTTAGTTAATTTGCATCTCTCATGTGCATAAAAAACATAAAGTTCACTAGTGCCTAGAATTTAGAACGCTCCAACACTGTTTATTAAGATTTAATGGAATCCCATATCAGCTGGGTTTTGGTACATCATTTTTCTCCCTTGCAGAAAATGACCCTGGCGTTTTCTATATCTGATATAGAAAAGGCAGAGGCCTTTTTCTGCAAGATGATGGTGGGGCTTCATGCTGGAACCCAGCTGATATGGGCCTCCAGTGAGTCTTATAATAAAGACGGCATGCCAGGGAATTTGTTGGCAATGACAGGCTGGGATGGCAGATAGGGAAGAGTTTTAAATTCCTAGCCAGGAACTTTTTGTTCTCTAAACCAGATGCCAACTTTAAAATTCCTAAGCTGTGTCAGCGATGAAATGCTTTTTATGTTACATACAATCAACAAGATTGTTATATGTATGGTAATTTAGAGGATTTGAGTCAGTGGAATCATAAACTGAGGAATCTGAGTCAATAATTGGAGTCTGATAATTTTTTGTACCAACTCCACAGCCCTGGAGCCAGCTATGTTTGGATTGTGTTTATTAAATATCTTGCCCAAGTCCACATAAGTCAGAAAGGATTCTGAGGTGCAAATAAAATTAAGATGATTGAGATTAATGCTAAATATTATTATACAGAATTATCAAAAACACAATTATACGCATGTATCTTGAAAATCTAAAATGTAAATGGACTAATTGAATCTTGCAGTAAATTAATGTTGTTCCGTTTTCAAGCTGCATAGACTTGCAGTAACATTTGCATGAATCTGCATCATCTTAGAATTATTTGCATATTTCAAGTCAAGAAGAAAGTTGGCTATTGAGCCAAAACCTTATACTATATGCGTTTAGACGTCTGTGGCAAAGGGATACGTGGAAACAAAAATACCTATAGGTCACGGCCAAGGCAGGCGGAAGTAGCTTAGGACTAAAATGCCTTTAGATTGATGTGGAAACACAAGAGACTCTTATAAACATCTGCAGCAGTCTAAGGGTCAAAGTGGACCCAAATTAAAAATAGAAGATTTCATAAATAAAATCTATTTTCTAAATTATAATAATAAATAGCAGCCTTTTTTCAGCTGCATGATGACAAATATAAAATATTTTACATTTATTGGAGGAACCCCTCCCTTCCTTTCATATTGCTGTGATTTTTCCGGCAAACTGGTGGAGGAGATAAAAACAAAAACAAAACACAGGGGAGGTGATCTCAGCTTTCTGAGATTTCACATAGAGGATGCCCCTGTGAGGGAGGGTAGCTGATGACAAACACACCCATGATCTAAAACCTCCTACTAAGCTCAGAAGTAATGGCTGCCACCTGTATAACCCTAGTTATGAAAAGAAAAGAGTGAAAATCACACTGAAATGCTCATAGGCTTAAAAGAGTGTTTATCGTATGTGTCAGTGGTGCTACTAAATATTTTGAATTAAAGTTTGGTTTGGGTCCGCTTTAAAGGTGCTTTAAAGGCGGAGATCAGTATTTCAGAAGGGAAGCCAGTAACTATGTAAAGCAGGGGTCCCCAGGCTACTGGGGGGCCGGAGTATACATAAAATGATGTAGAAGTCTTTGCGGGACAGACAGTGACGCATACCCAGGTGACAACCTGCAGTCTAATTGGACAACAGTGTCACCTGATGTGGAATTTGATTGAAATTACTGCTTTCTGGCTTCATTATATATGCGGACCACCAATATTTTAAGATGTAGCTGACCGCATCTATAATACCTTTTTGTGCGTGGGGGGCCACATTCGGCCCGCGGGCCTTAGTTTGAGGACCACTGATGTAAAGACTGCACACCTTTCAAAATGGCAAAAGATCATGGCTGCCTAGCCTTCGTGATTGACACCGCAATCATAAGACCATAAACAGATTAGTCAGCAAAGTCCATAAAGGTTTATTCAGCAGCTTTCTACATAGAATACACAACAAATTCCAGAGGGTCTGCACACTCTTGAGTACCAAGTCCTGTTTATCCAAACATGTGACACAACCATTCCAAAAAAGTCGTTTTGGGCCCCAAGGGGTCCCCTATGTCAAGGCTACAGTACAGAATGGTAACACTGTGTTACATCGACAAGGTGATATATGTTCACCATAGAATAATCTTGAGTACATCCGATGATGTTGCGGTCCTCTTTACGGTTAGAGGAAATCATGGCTCTGAAACATGGATTTTATTCATGTGTTGGCCAATCTGTTTTAGGTTTAGAGATTTTCGGCAGGGAGTCTGCAGTAGTTCCTTTCACATTTCCCTTAGTTCAGGTAATTTGTCCTCTTCCAAAATGTTGCATGTTATCGTTGGGATCTCAAGGAGCCCTCCACCTAGCTTTTTTGATTAAACATTGATCATTCTATGAATATATTACCTTTTATAACATGAATGAATATCCATTTTTTCCTAACAGCATGTTTTTATAAATATAAAAAAATTGAATTCTGTTACGCACCAGAGTGATATGTATTGTTTCAGAGGCTGGTACACTTTTGTGAGATTGGTAATT
Source organism: Hyperolius riggenbachi (assembly GCF_040937935.1). Taxonomy (NCBI): domain Eukaryota; kingdom Metazoa; phylum Chordata; class Amphibia; order Anura; family Hyperoliidae; genus Hyperolius; species Hyperolius riggenbachi. Next base: position 251,282,329 of record NC_090651.1, read on the forward strand.
GCCTTTTCCTCTCTCTGTGTAATTTGTTACAGCCATCATTCTCAACACTCTTCATTTTATTGAAGATGACATTTCATGTTGAGGACTCAGAGAATGGAAACTTTTCATTTCTGGCACGGATAGTGCTTATTACAAAAATAGTCACTGAAAGTGCATGTTACCCCCAACACATAATGATAACTTAAGCCGGATTATTGATAAAGCAGATTTCTGTTTAGCGTAGCAGCAGACCCCCTGAGAAAATATTTAACCATAACCTAGATATGATAGTGACAGGTGGTGAGGGAACTAGGCAAGATTTTTATAACTGAACTCTACTGAATAAAAGTTCTTCCCAGGCTTCTCTTATAAGATCTCATAAGATAAGGAAGAGAAAATAGATTTGGTCAACACTGCATTATTATTATTATTTTATTGTACAGGTAGTCCTCTGGTTACGGACGCCCGCTTTCCGTACGCCCCGCCGATATGGACAGCCCGCCAATAGCTCTGCCCTGTCGATGACGTCACCGTGAGCGCTGGATTGAAGTGATTTAAATGTTTTTAAGTACTTTAACATTGATCTAAAGATGCCATGTGTGTGGGGGGAGGTGAGCAGATACATACCGCACACCTCCGTGCCCTGACGTCACCCTCTGCCTCTACAAAACACCTCTGTATCATTACACAGATCCGTGTCCTCTGATGCAGGCCAGGAGGCGACCCGGCATACTGCGCATGCGCAGCGCAGTACAGTATCCGGGTCAGAGGACGCGGATCTGTGTAATGATACGGAGGTGTTTTGTAGAGGCAGAGGGTGACGTCAGGGCACGGAGGTGTGCGGTATGTATCTGCTCACCTCCCCACACACACATGGCGTCTTTAGATCAATGTTAAAGCACTTAAAAACATTTAAATCACCTCAATCCGGACACTCTCGACTTAAGGACGGATTCAGGTTAAGAACGAGATGACAGTCCCGATCTCGTTCGTTAACCGAGGACTACCTGTATTTATAAAGCACCAACATATTAGGCAGTGCTGCACAATAGATAAATGGCTTAACTCAAGGTAGGACATACAAAGTAGCTCACAACTAAACAAGATCATGCAAATGTCTTTGATAACATTAGTTCTATGTCATTAGTCAAAATAGACTGTTCTAGTCCACAAGAGAGGTGGCACAGTAAAATTGAATAATCAAGCTGGCAACACTATAGAGGAGGGCAATGCCAAAGGCTTACAATCCAAAGGGTGGGGGTAGAGACAATAAGTGCATCTGTTGAGAGGGTGCCCAACAGAACTTATTATGGTGCTGATGTAGGTGGGTACACGAGCATAAAAAGGGGAGGGTTTGTTTGAAGGTATTAAAGGTGGGTGTGCGTCTGGCAGGTAGGAGCAAGTTCCAGAGAGTGGGGGCAGCTTTAAAAGAGATTGATCCAACTCGGCTCTTGTTTATCTGGTAGTGCCTATATCTAGTCAAGAGCCCAGTGTTTTGACATAGGATTTGCGGCAATACTTGACCAAAATCTACTTTGTGTCAATAACCTGGGTCTTGTTTGCTGCTGGGAGCTGACCGGTTCAATTTAGTGTATGTGTGTAGCTTTTTAATTGACCTGAAGGAATCGGATATTTATTTTAATTATAATTGCTGATAAATTATTCATTCATACATTTTAACAGCAGAAACGACACATTTTCTTAATCCGATCATTATTGGAAGCGCTGAAGCCATCACCTCTACTGTCCCGTATGCAAGGAATGTCATATGTTCAACTTATTGTCTGCAGTGGCAAACTGCATGCAGTTTGGATTTGAAGCAATCAAATGCACTTCCTGCTGAATAAAAAAAACCAGGAGGTTGCTCACACTATTTCGCTTAGCGAATCAACCCATATGTGGGGTTCTGCTGGTCAGTTTCTTAGCGGAAACACAAACTACCACTATATTTTTGGGACACGGGATGATACTAGAGTGCCAAAAGAAATATACATACTCTAAACCTACGTACACACATGGTGATTGTTGGCTGAAAAGGCAGACAATGACTGTTTTAGCCACTGATCGTTCACAGAAAAGGTGTGTTCACAGAGCTTGCCCAATTGTTCCTACTCAGACATCAAGGATCTGGTGTGGCGGAACCTTAACGACCCCTAAAGCCTGAGCATGCCAAATCGCACATTTTTTTTCCCTCAATCCCTCTACTGATGGAAGCTGCTCTATCGTGGGCCAATCGTCATCCTTCCGCCCCTTCCATAGCAACAGAACACATTGCTAGCCTGCAGGCTAGGTATGTCTGTACAATGTTGTTCACCAAATTGTTGCCTGATGGATCATTTCCTGATCCCCGATGGACAACGATTGTATTTGTGGAAGTAGTAGTTTAGTATATAGTGTCCAGGCCTGGAACTCGAGAATCTAGTGCTGGGAGGCAAAAGTACCCCACCCTGGTTAGATGTATGTGTGTGTGTTTTGTATACCGTATATGAAAAGAGCAAGAAACAAGGTTGTGTTTACACCTGTTTTACTGTAATTAATCAATTACAATGAGAGTGAAAAACCACATTCATACACCCAGAAAAATAGCTCGATTAGAAATTTGGAAGACGTAGTTTTAGATGTCTTGGTTGCACTCCAAATCGGAACAGCAGCGACTCTGCATTCCTAGAATTCAATTGGAAGGGAGGGAGCCATTTATCATCAGGGAAATCTATTGACAATGAGAAAAGGAACCAAGTAAGATGAATTTACACATGATTGGGTTTGAGATTTGGGAGATGACTGCAGAGGGCTCTCCTTTAATCAAAGTAATTGAAGCATGCCAGTCTTTGCATAATGATGCTGCACAGGGTAATCATTAAACTTTTTTTTTTCCTAGTGAGAACACAAAATGCGTCTGTCTAATTGGAGGTTATTACACTAGTAGTTAGATATTCATAACAGTATGGAAATTAATGCAATTTTTTTGCATACAAATGAGGGATGAGCCAGCATTATGTTCTGTATGTTGCTGGAGTTAATTAAGTTCTAATTTTTTAGTCATTTATTAGGTTCAGTACAGAAAAGTTAATTTTAAGTTTGTTTTACTTATGTTTTCATGCAATGTTGTGATACGTTTTCAATTTTTACCAGCAGGTGGTGTTTAAGGTTAGCATGAAGGTTTGAAAAAAGGGTGGGTGTTTTTACTGTAAAGATTAAAGCAAGGATGCCCAATGATAGTCCTCGAGGACCAAATCCATGCCAGTGCTTAGGCTGGACTGAGAAATGCAGAGATGTGTTCTACTAGATTGATTCAGTTCCATCAATTCATTTCAGCTGTGTGAGGACCTCAGCCCTTGAGGATTGGAGTTGGGCATCTCTATTAAAGGGTCTAGATTAGGGGGTGGTCATGGAGATGCTGTCCTCCAGGGACATACCAAGTTTTCATATGATCACTGCTGGTCCTGTGGACAGGAAGTTGGTCAAAAACATGACAGAGACTTTAACTCTTGCCAACTCTACAATGAAACGTTTTCTTTTTTTTTTTTTAGGTTTTCTTTTACTTTCTCAATGCCCATTTGGTCAGATTTATCCATTCACCCCAAGTGAATAAATTCCGTCTGAATGTAAAACAGACACCATAATTAACCAAAAGGGGTCCACTCTACATTCTTTCACACCAAAATCATAATTTTTTTTTCACTGAAGTAAATGTTTTACCTCTTCCTGCCACATGCCTTCATCGGCCTTTTAAAGGGAACCTAAACTGAGAAGAACATGGCTTTTTCCTTTTAAATTAATACCAGTTGCCTGACTCTCCGGCTGATCCTGTGTCTCTAATACTTTTAGCCACAGCCCCTCAACAAGCATGCAGATCAGGTGCTCTGACTGAAGTCAGACTGGATTAGCTGCATGCTTGTTTCAGGTATTTGAGTCAGCCACTACTGCAGGCTAAGAGATCAGCAGGACAGCCAGGCGTCTGGTATCGAATAAAAGGAAACATCCATATCCCTCTCAGTTAAGGTTCCCTTTAAGGCTGCATTGTGGAAAGTTAAAGGACGTCCATGATGAAATGTTTTAAAATGTAAAATACATACAGTACATATAAAATGAACATTTATCCCAGAGTAAAATGCACTATAAATTTTTAAGTGAAGTGCAAATAACGAACACTGCAAATGACTCCAGGACTTATTTTGCATATGACCTGTTGATCTGGGGCTTCTTTGGCATTCTGAGATAAACGTAAAGGCATATGGACCCCTTTGTCTACACACATCATTAATCAGGAGTCCCCTACGCGAAGTACAGCTGAGTCCCTGCAAGCTAATCTATGAGCATGCAGAGCTATGAGGGCTTAGTCACACCAGTCAGTGACTTGAAATGCATGAATAAAAACTCATGAATGGGTGTGAATGGGTTTGTGAGTTGCTGTGCATTTCCATGAGTTTTAACTCCCAACAAGTTGAAATGCAATGCACAGCAACTCACTGTTGCAGTGTGAATTATAAAAGAATAATATATAATTATAAAACATTTTTACAAGTTACCTTGTAAAATGTCAAAACTCGCTGCAACTCACTAAAAGCCCTAAAAAGCAAACAATGACTGTAGAGCAGGCTGTGCTCAGATCTGCATAAAGTAAATTTTTTAGTCAGCACTGACGCATTCAGCTTCATCAGTGTTTTAGTTTTGTATACCAGGCTGGGTCATGCAATTGATTTATTTGGTTTAGAATTTTTCCTAACCATCTCAAGTGTCTTGGGCTTGGTACACACCATGCAATTCACTGTCAGACCGGTTGAATTGATGATTTCCGACAGGTCCGATCTGATTTCTGATCACTTCTATACAAAATCGACCAGAAAAAGATAGAAAGTGAAATTAGACCGGTCTGAAATAATTGTGACCAGTCTGACAGGGGAAATTGCATGGCGTGGACCATGCATTAGGCCAGAATGTTGGATTGTTTTGGAGGCCGTGGTGTTTCTCCGGATATCTGTTGCTTGGCACACAGTAGGAATATGCGCAAGGCACTTTTCTGTAGCAATTGTGATCTTTATGTAATATATCATAGTCTATGTTCACCCATCAATGAAATGTTAATTTTGTGAGGACTTTCCCTTCAACTGAAGCCAAAACATTTTGTCCAATGAAAGCAAATTTGCATTATTACAAACTTTGGGCACCAGAACCATGGCCTTCCAAATCCAACGATAAACTAGAGGCGACTTTATTTTTCAATAACAAGTTCTTAGTGTTAAGATTACAGTAATTTCAGACTTCTATATAAGTACCTCTTTTCCTTAGTTTGTGGAGCATTCAGCAAATAGTGGCTGTCCCAATCCCAAGGTTTTTGCAGTACGAGAAATCTACAGCTACCTAGGCTCTTTCACAGCATCAACAGAAATGATCTTTATCAATAATAGGCAGGATTGACAAAGCTTTATCATTTATTTTTACCTTATCGATGTTACATTTTTAAGCTCCCAAAGAGCAAAAAAAACCAAAAAACAAACAAAAAAAAACACCTAAGGTAAGAACAGTTATGGCTGGTTCACAGTGGGCGCTTTTTCAGTGCTTTGCTGATCGTCGGCGATCAGCAAAACGCTGCTACTAATGTATCCCTATGGATACATTCTCACTGTGGCCTTTGCGATTTGAATCGATCACAAACTGGCTGCATGCAGCGCTTTGGGGATGATTGCGTTGTGATTTTCATTCTATTGACCGGGAATCACAAGTGCAAATTGCGGCAAAAACATTTGTACACGATTGCGTACCCGATTCGTGTTAGCTCTCCAAATGTAAACTAGCCCTCATTGAAATGACGTTAATCAGGGTTAACTTACGTTGCATGTTTATTTTGCTTGTGCTGAACGGTTATTTTTGTTAATTAGGAGAAAATGGTCCTTTTATGAGAAGGTTTGTGAATTGACTCCATTCTCAGGTAGCAGTTTTGGGATCGTCGTACAGACGCTGTCTGGAAGCCCTCATTGATCCAGCTAGATGGATCACTACAGGGAGGACCAGTGATGTTGGGGGACACCTGCACATGCTTTAAATTTTTCTTGGCCAAAACAATAATTCCTGACATACATATAATGTAGGCGCCAGGAAATTTGGGTGAAGGGTAAACCCACAAAATTGTTCACCCTGCTTCTGCAAGAATTAATTACTATTTCCCCTCCAGGCCACCACTGAATCAGGGGTAAGATGCAATATGGCTTCCTTAACCTGTCTGGCGGTAATCCCGAGCTACGCTTGGGCTAGCCGCCGAGAGCTGTATGTAGAGTATTGCGCGCACCAAAAGCTTTTACTCACCTCCCAGGGATCCAGGTCTGTCCTTGTAGGCTCTGAATCACTCTGGTGAGATCGCCATCATTGATCTCACCAAAGAGTTACGCCACCTGGAGGGCAGAGGGAAAATTGCAGCGCTGGAGCCCAGGGAGGTGTGAGAGCAGGGGCTGCTGTTGGTGTTTTGGCGGCATGGTTATTTCCTAATTTTAGGGTCTGAAACCTTTTAAAAAGACCCTAAAATCCGGAAAAATTTATACCACCTGGGGGGTTAATTTGGGCCGTCTTTTGATGGCAGCCAAATTACTGACTGAGCGCTGTTATTCGCTTTACAGCCTATGGTGACACTGGCTGTGCCCAAATTTCCTGCGCTTTTTTTTGCCTGACTCGTCATTCCTTATAGTTTGAGCCAGAAATCTAAAACCTGTACCTGGCATTATCTACAGTCTATTCTATTCATACAAGCTAGGGGCTTCTGATTTTTTTTTTTTTGTCCTTGGAACTTAATGAAATTGTGTCACAAGCCCTATCTTACTGTAGAGCCTGTTTGTGTTGTGTGTCGCCCATCAGGATCAAGCATGATCTTGTGGCTGACACTCCTGACAACTAGCGTACTGTTGCTATGGGGAATGGAGCAGGAATGGTGCAGTACACAAGAAAGTGGCTTTCAGAGAATGTGTACTGTTGCTATGGGGCAGGCTAAGGATAAGAATGAGCTTCAGTTTTCCAGATCTTTAAAGGCAACTGAAGAGAGAGGGATATGGAGGCTGACATGTTTCTTTCCTTTTAAGCAATACCAGTTCGTTGGCAGCCCTGCTGACCCTCTGCCTCTACACTTTCAGCCATACTGTAGACCCTGAACAAGCATGCAGAAGATCAGGTGTTTGACATTATTGTCAGATCTGCCAAGATTAGCTGCATGCCTGTTTCTGGTGTTATTCAGACACCACTACAGCCAAGCAGACCAGCAAGGCTGCCAGGCAACTGGTATTGTTTAAAAGAAATAAACATGGCAGCCTCCATAGTCTTCTCACTTCAGTTGCCCTTTAAGTGACTTAGGAGTGACGTCTGTACTCATGCTAGATTCCATCTAGGCTGGGGTGTGTATGGAGTGAATTTTAGTAGACTTATAGAAGTTGTGCTTTTGTTTTTTTTTGTTTTTGTTTTTTCATGCCACTATTGTCGGACTGCAGTCCCTGGGGGAGGACTGATGATCAGGGGTGCTTGGATACCCCTTTTTAAAATCCGAATTGATCCGGATACCCAGATATCCGGATCGGATATCCGAATCCGAACGTTCAGATATCCACGTTCATGCGGATATCCGAACGAATTATCCGGGCTATCCGGGCGGATTTGGATATCTGGATAGAAAAACTGGAAGTGCCCTTTAAATTGCTTTAAAAATGTTTTTTTAGGGTAAATGAGGCATGTAGCATTATTATTTTTTAAAGGGGAACACTAATTGATGATGTGGGGACTTAAAATCCCCCCCCCCCCCCCACCCAAAAAAATGGCTGTCAATTAAGATTAGGCTCCAGACAGCCCACAATGGGCTTGATTCACAAAGCGGTGCAAACTGTTTAGCACAAAAGTCCACGAACGGCACTTCACGTGCTAACTGTTTAGCACACCCGTGCTAAACAGTTTGCACCGCTTTGGACACATTGGGCTTGATTCACAAAGTCCAACCGCACAACTGGGACATGAGTTTTCAGCCAAGACACCTCCAAAAAATTACGCAGCAGTTGTGTTTTGGGTTAAATTAAATATAGGTGGTATCAGTGACCTGTGGCACCCTGGCCTGGCGGTGGGAGCTGCACAGGCAGCAGCGCAATGCAGCAGCAGCAAGTGTAACGTGTGCCAGGAGCATGCCGGACCTGGCACGTGGCACTTGGCACTTGTCACTTGCCATGTGTCACGAGGCACTTGCCATGTGGCACTTGGCAAGTGACACGTGCCAAGTGACATTTACACAAACATATGGACAAGCACCATCAGCATATAATAAAAAATGTATAATAATTATAGGAATGGAATGTGATATTTGGGCAATATAGGTAACCATGAAACAACAAGAGAGAAGTACCCAAAATCAGACAGCACCAAGCCACTCAAATTAATGTTCAAGAATACAAATCTTTATTGATACAGAAACCGGTTTTAATATTGTCTAAGTATCAATAAAGATTTGTATTTTTGAACATTCATTTGAGTGGCTTGGTGCTGTCTGATTTTGGGTACTTCTCTCGTTGTTTCACGTGCCAAGTGACAGTCAGACAGCAGAGGAGAAGACACTAGTGCACACTGTCACACTGGCACTACTCACAGCACAGCAGTTCTGTAGAAAGCTAACACAGTAGTACTACTACTCTAACAACTCCTTGCACACTGACTGCAGTACTACAGTACTAACTACACAATAACACAGTAATCCTATCCCCTAATCTCTAACCTATACCTAAGGCTAATAGCTGGCCAGCAGGCAGCAGCTGGCCTGGTCTATACAGACGCGCACAGAGAGGCGCACAGAGAGGCGCACAGAGAGGTGCACAGAGACGCACACCAGCTGCCTGCAGCACACACTCTGACTGCCATACAATGGTGCTCATACAATGATGAGCACCACTGCTGATGTGATTCAAAGCCAATGGCAGCCATAAGGTAGGAGGGCTAACATTTTGAGTTCTTTCAGTTGAGACTTTTAGATGAGTTAGTTTTGACATTATGGAGTAGTTTATACATTGTAGACCTGTAGTTTTTATGGTCTTTTTATAAGAGATATTATTACTAGGAAGCTTATTACTTTGACGAGAAGTATAGATTATGCCATCTATTCAATGATCTTTAGCTTGCAGTATCCTTGTGCTAGTTACAAAGTTAGGATTTTAAATGACTGTATACTTACATCTGTCCTTAAAGCGGAATATAACCCTGCATTTCAACTTTGCTCTAAAACATTATTTACAGCATATTATATGCAAAAAGCATTTTTTTTTTACTAGACCAGCATTGGAAGGGTTAAACACAGAGGTTTAAAGTTCCGTGGGGAGATATGCAGAAGTTAAGATTGTTACATTCTATTTAGTTAAATGTATCTATTGAGAAATGTTACACACTCTTTGGCTGTCCTCCAGCTTCTTCTCATTCAGAGAGAGTGAGTCACATTCAACACTTAGATACATTTATGTAAACAAAATGTATCTATGTCAGCTTCGGATGCGTCTGCAGAAATCTCCAGGAACTTTAAAGCCCTGTGTAACCCTTCCAATGCTGGTCTAGTAAAAAAAAAAAAAATGTTGGTTGCCTATAATATACAGTAAATAATGTTTTAGAGCAAAGTTGAAATGCAGGGTTATATTCCGCTTTAACTTTGATAGGAAGTCACATTTTTTTCACCATTTATAGCGGCTATAAAATGCAGTCACTGCGTTTTTAATGAGTTTCTGAGAAGATGAGTGCCAGTGGCTGCAGCTCTGGCACTTGGTGTCCGCCAGGAGAAAAGCCCGATATAAATGTTCTGTGTCTTGCCATGTCTAATTAGCTTGCAGATGCTGCAGAATGCAAATAGGAGGTCTTGGAGACTTGATGGATATTTTACATGTATGAGTTGCATATATCTTTCATAGCGTTTTTCATAATGAATAGGTTTAGATGGCCTCTGTAGCCTCAATGAGTGCTGTCACACAGTTTTCATACACTTGAAAAATATATTCAAATTACATCCCTTCTGGGAAGTTAGTTCCATAATAAAGAAACCTAATGGGGTGTAGTTTCAGATGCGTTAGTAATGTTAGAACTATATGTTACACAAAGCATAGCAAGATGATTTTTAAATTCCTTCTATGTTTACTCGGACATTTCTGTATCGTAACCAGGGGCGTTGCTAGCCCCAAAGATCAGTGGTACATGCCTCTTTTCTATTCTGGGGTGCCCCGGATGTCCCTAGGCAGATTAGAGGCACCGCAGCACACAGCATGGCACCAGACAGTACCCAGCATGCCCCACAGAGGCACCACAGCACCCAGAATGGCACTACACAGCACCCAGCATGGTATTACTGAACCCAGCGTGCCCCATAGAGGCACCATAGCATCTAGCATGGCACCACAGCACACAGCAATGGTGGGTATGCTGGGTGCTATGGTGCCTCAATGGGAGCATATTGGGTGTTGTGATGCCATGCTAGGTGCTATGATGCCTTTATGGGGGCATGCAGGGAGCTGTGGTTTTTCTATGGGGGTATGCTGGGAGTTCCATTGGAGCATGGGAGGGGGGCCACTAGAAGATTAGGGAATGTTATGGGGGGACTGGTCTGGCAGCAGGCCATCTCACCCAGCAGAAAGGCAGACCAGCCAGAACAGAAGCTAGGTAACTCTGCCTTATTAATGTTTAAGTGACACGGCCTATTTATGTGATATGCTGCATGTTTTTCATTTTTATTTGTATAGTTAATGGAGGTTGGGGGGGGGGGGCTTCATCCTACATTTTGCTAGGCAGGCCTACGTGGACTGCTGTTAAAGGACAACTGAAGTGAGAAATATATGGAGGCTGCCATATTTATTTCCTTTTATGCAATACCAGTGGCCTGGCAGTCCTGTTGGTCTATTAGGATGCAGTAGTGTCTGAATAATGCCAGAAACAAGCATGAAGCTAATCTCTCAGATCTGACAATGTCAGAAACGCCTGATCTGCTGCATGGCTTGTTCAGGGTCTATGGGTAAAGTATTAGAGGCAGAGGATCAACAGGATAGCCAGGCAATTGGTATTGCTTAAAAGGAAATAAATATGGCAGCCTCCATATCCCTCTTGCTTCAGTTGCCCTTTAAGTTCATGTAATTTTTGGCTCCACCCTTGACCATACCCACATTCTGGTGTGGCCACAACCATTTTTTGTCTGGGGTGCCCTGGATCTCTTAGGATCCTAGCAACACCCCTGATTGTAACTGAGCATGGCTTTGGTGTTTCTCTCTGTAATGTGTACCTGATCACAAGTACAATTTTGCAAATAAAAGCTGTGAGTGAGTTCCCTTCACAAAGATAATTCCACACTTATTTTATTTGTTTATTTGTTGCCTTCAGGAGATACCGGTCTTTTTACATGGTTGAGTGTCTTTATGAAAAGGTGTGAAGTGTCATCGTACATCTTTGCTTGACAACTCAAGCGAGGGGAATATGGAGGCTGCCATATTTATTTCCTTTAAAGCTTTACCAGTTTCCTGGCTATCCTGCTAATCCTTTGCCTCTAATACTTTTAGCCATAGACCCTTAACAAGCATGCAGCAGATGTTTCTGACATTGTCAGATCTGACAAGATTAGCCGCATGCTTGTTTCTGGTGTGATTCAGACACTACTGCACAGGGATGGTACTAAACTTTATGCCGCCTGAGGCAAACTTGTGAGGATTCCACACAACCCCCCCCCCCCCCCCGCATATAGGTAGTATAATTGCCTCGAGTATAAGTAGCCTGGAGGGGGTAGCAGCCAGTAAGGGGGAGCAGCACTCCCCACAGCAAAAAATATGGCAACCTCCATATTCTTCTCACTTTGGTTGTCCTTTAATATGACTCTCTAGAATAAATTCACCCCTATCTGGAGTATTAGATGGGCAAAAAAAACCTTTAGGGGGTCGGATCACACTAGTTTAAAAAACGTATCCGAGGCTTTGCTTTTTGGCCCGGATCAAAACCGGAGCCACGGATACCAATGTTTTAAAATGGCGTCCGTCTTCACACACTTTAAAAAAAAAAGGATCCATTTTGAAAAGCTGAACGGAGAGTCCGGATTTGCAGGTTTTTCACAGACCCCCCGGATACACGGAGGTGTAGTGAAAGGCTACACAAAAACAGATCTCCCTCTACACAGAGAACTTTTGCACACAAAAAAGAGGCAGAAAACGGATTGCATACTGACTGCTCCTCCCCTCAACTCCATCTCTTATCCTATAGAAACACACATGAAGAAAGGACATGCGTTTAAACCAGGGGTGTCAAACTCAAATACAAAGTGGGCCGACCTTGAACACTGGGACCTAGCCGCAGGCCAACCTCAATGTCTACTGGCCACCTTATAAAGTTTCCTGGTGTCCAATTACTCCCCTCCAACTTCTATACAGTTCTCTGGTGTCAAGTGGTCCTCGTCCCTCCCCTATACAGTTATCTAGGGTGTCTAGTGGTCCTCCCTCCTATAAACAGATACCTGCTGTTTAGTGGCCCCCACCCTCCCCTATACAGTTCCCTGGTGTTTAGTGCTTTCCCCCTACCTCTCCCATATGGATTTCCTGATGTTCTAGGGCTCCACCTCCGTTATAGCTTCCCTGGTGGTCTAGAGTGGGCCAAACATAATGCAAAGTAGGGAAACTACTTGAGGGCCAAACGTAATGGCTTTGAGGGGGGCCAGGTTTTGCATGTATGGTTTAAACGGACTGAAAACCCATGCTACAAAAGGACAACATTTTGAAAAACCGATCAGTTTTGCATCCGCTATTAGAAAAACAGAACCATTTGAAACGGATCCGATCTCCAACTGGACAAGTGTGGGCTGAGCCTAGTGTCTGAAGTATGAGTCATATGTTAATATTTTGAAATTGCAAAACAATATCAGCTCACATTAGACATACCTTTGCAGACTAGACAGTTGCAGACAGTTTGCTTTTAGCATATCTATCTTTGATTTTATTTATGCTTCAAAGTTTTGGAAAAAAAAATTGTCCAAAAAAGCATACAGCGTACACAATGTTCTGTTTGCTTCTGTTACCATAGTTATGCTGTAAGTGAATTGTGTACACAACTGGTTGTATAAACATTTTCTGTCTCTATGGGTTTTTTATTATTTTCTCAGAATCTCTGTGCAGTCTGAAAGGTCAGACAATTTTGGATCTTGTATATTACAATCTAAATAAGCTAAGTGAATCCTTTAATCCCACAGTACAGGGCTCCTTGCGACAATGCCTTTGGAGTGCTGTGTAAACCGATACCCCACAGGCTTAATGCCTGCAAAACAATATGACCTCCAAAAGTAGAATTAGGCTCAGCACTTCATCAGTCCCCATGAGCAGTCATCAGTGAGTGCTAATGTCAGATCTCTGCTATTGAACTTGACACAGAGTGACAGCTCTAGGAATTCTATTGGGCGATTAGCAGCCCTCCAGCATTAGGATAGAAAATTGGATTGCTGCATCCGATAAAGGGTGATGGTACAGGCTTGTGAAATCAGATTATCCGCTTTGGAGCTATCCCTTTCTTTTATTTCTATTACAGATGACGAATGTAACAAAAGAGAACTGCCTGGACATTGTTGCTAAATTTGAACCTTGCCCGGAAAACAAAAAAGACGGCGTCCTTGGGATTGATGGTATGTAAACTGATACGGTAAAATACAATGTCATTTTTCTTTATATAGGATGCATGTTAGTTGGGATATTCTTGTTCTATTCTGAATTAAATGTTAAAGGACAGTGCTGCATTCTGCCAGTCTTCCCATCATCCCATTTGCAAGATGAGGCAGGAGATAACAAGCAGTTGTTGGTAAATGGCTCTTTGACACCTGGTCGCTGTTAAGTCCGTGATCAACAGCAGGAAACCTGTATCACATGTCCTCAATTAGGTCTGACCTCACACAGATCACAGGACTCTGATCAGAGTTCTGAAATCTTTATATGTGCATGTGTAGTGTGGGCTGGGTAGGTCACTAGCATAGACCACTGAAAGCATGGAAAGGAGTTTATACGTATATGTGTATGGCTGTAAATCTGACAGTGATGTACATGTGTGGCAGGGGCTGAAGAGGTCACTAGCATAGAATACTGAGCGTATGGAAAGGAGTTATTGTTATGTAAGTGTATGGCTCTACATCTTGCAGTTAGTGAAATGTATGACCTCTATCAGGTTATGTTTGTTTGACATCTGCCTATGAAACAGAGGTGATTCTCTCGGTTTAAAAATACCTAGCAGAAATTTGACTGACATGTACTTTACAACCTAGGCTCTCAATGTCCTTGATGCATGAAGGAGTGTTAAATTTACCGCACAACACAGGTTACTATTAGCGTGCGCACGCACTGCAGTGCTCCACTAGCGTGGCCGCTACTACAGTAGTTACAGTAGTAGCAGCCACTCTACTGCAGTACCACGGTCACCCTACGAGCGCATCGCGCGGCAGTTAGGAGTGCATGCTACGCTGACAGTAACACATGCCGTGTGTGTGCTGTAGATTTAAAGGAATTCAGAGACGATACAAAATAAAAGATTTATACATACCTGGGGCTTCCTCCAGCCCCATCTGCACAGATCGCTCTCATGCCGCAGTCCTCAGCCATCCTCCGCTGCCGTCCTCAGCCTATATCGCTGGTACTGGGTCCCATAACTTCAGCCAGTCTGCGCAAGAGAAGTGCTTTCTCTATGTATTTCTGCCAGCAGCCACCGGAGAGATACGCAGAGAGCGCACTTCCCTTGCACAGACTGGCCACGGCTGGCTGAAGTTACGGACCCAGTACCGGCGATATAGAAGGCTGAGGATGGCGGCGTGGGAGCGATCTGTGTATATGGGACTGGAGAAAGCTCTAGGTATGTATAAAACTTTTCTTTTGCATGGTCTCTGGTACACTTTGACGCATCAAGCTCATTGTGTGGTACGCTTACCCCAGGAGTATATTTGATGGGTCCAAGAGGTACTATATGAACAAGACCACCAAATTTAGTATTTTAGCTAATTAAACAGAGTAACCAAGCAGCTCGGGGTGACCCAAGCCTCTAGGAATGTATAGGGGGATAAAAGAGACCGAAAATCCCTCCTACTAATAAGCAATGCTTGGTGAAATTTGCCTTCTTAAAACAGAAGGAAACTTGCAATAATTCAGCTATAAGTGAACATTTGTGGTTACCCACAATGCACCACTACTGAATATGCAAATTATCTCTTTCTGCCCCTGTAAGCCAGACAAGCATCTAGAATCGCTGGTGTATAGCAAGCCTATAGCTTTAAATATTACACAGCCACATCTACCCCACATGTAGACAGCTTGTTTTGGGCTTTTGGCCCTCATCAGTACATGGCAGGGATTGATGGGGCTTGGACCAGTACAAGAGAGTAACCAAGCAGCTAGAGATAAATTAAATAAACACAACAAGGTTTTTGATTTGGCTGCAAAGGGATGCCCTAGGGTTAGGCACCACCGAGGGGGTTTAGGATTAGGCACCACCAGAGGAGGGTTCTGTGTGAGAGTAGGGAGAAGTTGGGTTATAGTAATAACTTTTATTGGCTATATCATTTTTCTCGGCTTTACCACTTTTCTCAGCTATAACTAATGCCCATTTATAGCCCAACAAATTTTAGGCGTCCAGTGCATCTGCTATCTGTTGCACAGTACACCCCTTTATTGCTGCACAGGTATGTATTGTAGCCAGCAGGCCAAGTCCGCCCATGATGCCAAGTGATGTTACTTCCTCAGGTGGCAGAAGTTTGGGGACAGCTCCAGGCAGAGACCGGAAGTGAAGAGTGTCTGACCAATTTATACTGGGGGCAACTGTACCTAGCTACCAATACTGGGGCACCTATACCTGGCTACCTACATCGCAGCTATAACATGTGGTGCAAATTGTCTGGTGCTGTGTGATCATTCCAATTTGGGGGAGGCACGCATCCTCACAAGTTTGCCTCTGGCAGCAAAAAAAGTCTAGAAGCAGCCCTGGTAGCCAGTTACAAAGTCTCTCGTGTGCAGGACAATGTGCAATAAATTCAACCAAACTAATTTCATATTTCTCTGACTAAATGTAAGCTGAAATCTGGTTGCCCAGGACTACTGCAGATTTGACAGTCATAACCCGTTATAAGTAATTATTACAATTGTTCGATGCCAGTTTCATCCATTCTGTATTTGTATGCTGTGATTACAAATACTCCCTCTGCTGAACACATAATGCTCTCAAATGTCGTATTTGACATTTATGAGTAAATATGTGTTTTCCCGCTAATGGATTAGAAAGTATGCATGATCATGCAGCTACTACAACCTAATACAAGTGAATGGGTTACTACTCGTTTATATCTACAAAAACAATCAGTGTTCACTATAATGACTCTGCTGCCGATATACATAGAGATGTGACAAGGATATTGACTGGAGTAATGCAAGGTTATAAAGCTATCAGAAGGAATACATGTCTGCTGGGAATTCATCACTTTGTCATCTGTGGAAAGTTTATCCATAAATCATTTGGGGGATTGTTTTGCAATGGAGACAAAGCTGATGACAGATATTGAACAAGCTACATGCTTTGTGATTCATCACTAACAGGTTTCACCAACTACATGCGGAGCCCAGCAGGAGACATTTTCAATCCGGAACACTATCTAGTCAATCAAGACATGACCTTGCCGCTCAGCAACTACTTCATCGCATCCTCTCACAACACCTACCTGACGGGGGATCAGCTCATGTCTCAGTCCAGAGTGGACATGTACTCCTGGGTACTACAAGCTGGCTGCCGCTGTGTGGAAGGTAAGCTGCAAGTTCTGAGTGTGGACAATCAATCATGTGAGCATCCGCTGCTCCAACTTTTCAAGCACTCTATTGGTTTTTAATGAGTCTTAGTCCCCGTTCACACTGCACGCGTTCCCATCCGCGTTTCGGGAATGCGTGCAGGAGGCCGACACGCATGGCATCAGACAGTGCATAGACTGCACTGTCTGATGTTCACACTGCATGCGTTCCGGACCTGTGCGGACCGGGAACGCATGCTGCACGCATTTTTTACCAAAACGCACGGCTGTCCCATTCACTTTAAGTGAATGGGATCAGCCACGCAACGCATACAAACGCGGAGGGCGTGCGTTCGTACGGCCGTCCACGTTTGCCAATGTGAACAAAGCCTTAGGCCCCGTTTACACTTGATCAGTTGCTCTGTTATAACTGAAAGAAAACTGATTTTCAAAGTAATGCCCATGTTTTATGGAAAAAACACATACTAACGCATACCAACTAAATGGGCCATTAACTCCACTCCCTAAAAAATTAGAGTGGTGATTTTTTTGGGGGGGGCTCTTTACTGATGCCAGTGTATCTGTTAGAGAGAAATTTCATAACTTTGTATTCAGGCAGGACCTGATTACATCTCATCAGCAGAAACACAGACCTCATTGAAGATAACTCTTTGATTGTGGAAAATAGACACTTTTTTTGCTGATTAGACATTAGGTAAAACTTCTATTGTTTTTTTAATGCTGTCATCAGTGCTGGGCCGAGATTACGCATGAGCGTAATTACGCATCGTAATTCAATGCAAATGTACGCATAAGCGTTACGCCTAACTTACGGTCTTACGCGTAATTATTTACGCGTAAGCAGTAAAGTGGTATCGTAATTACGCTGTCTACCGTAATTGCTAGGTATGCGTAATTTTACGAAGACTTGCGCGTAATTTTATGCGTAATTACTAACGTAAAAACTCCCCTTTTCTAAGAGTAGCCAATCAGTCAACATCCTAAGCAATCAATAGTATCTTCTCCCACCCTTCAGTATATAGCGTACGTGTTGACGCATACGAATAATGTGTATGCAATAGCTGTCACATTGATGGCTATTGCGTACATATCGTCTGAATGCGTCAAAAAGTACACATTAATGGGTATTACGGCACTACGCGTAACATCGTAGCGTAAGCGCCTACATTACGGTATCCTTACGCGTAACTGCGTAAGTTAACGCGTAATTACTGTGATGAACCGTAGATAATTTCCTACGCCATAACCGTAATTGCGTAATGCGTAACAGCGTAAAATTACGCGTAATGATCCGTAAGCGTAGATTTTTCCATTACGACCAGCACTGGCTGTCATTATGTGTGAAACAGCTGAATTGGTGATCAAATGAATTTTTTATTAAGGGTTTCATTTTTAGAGGGTGATGAATCATTCATCATCGATTGCACCTTTAATGGTATCCGATTCACCCAATGGAGGATCATTTGGGAGATTGTACCATTAATGGGGACCTTTACAGTACAGTACAGTGGTAGTGGGGGGGGGGCAGCAGTTCTATCAGTTTCCAGTCAGATTTCTTGCTGAAATTTGAGTGGGGCAAGGTGGTACATGGATCACTACAAAGCAATTGTTTGCTTTCTAGATCGGCCAGTACCCTTCTGTTTGGCTAGGTTTAAGTAAGAGTGCTGAATATACCCGTAAAGAATAAACAAAAATCGCCAATTGTCAGTGCTGTACCATTATATAGGGACTAACACCTTGAGCCTTTACACTGCACACTCCTTTCTGTGAAG
>NC_090651.1:251308356-251370856 GCF_040937935.1 Hyperolius riggenbachi
ATCTGGTTGTGGGGCTTTCCTTTTGTAGTTGGTGATCGAGACTTTCATATTGTGGAAGAGTCCATTGTGGAACATTTTTCTGCACTATTGTGTCCATAAACCATACAGCTGCTAACCTCCAACAGTCAGATTATCCAGTCTCCATGCTGACTGCACAATTCAATGGAGATCTGATCCCTCCAGTACATCGTTGAAGGTGGGGTATAAAGGCTTCAGCTGTTAGGCAATGAGCACACTAGGCAGTGTAGAAGATCATGCGTATTGTGGTTCTAGGTTTATACTTTTTGCGTTTTTGGTGCATTTGTGTTTTTTCAAATAGTTTCCCTTTTTTAATGGAGTAAAATACCGTATTATATTTATTTAACCACTTTGTCCTCCTGGACGTAGAGCTATGTCTAGGAGGCCATGTGCGCTCCTGCGGCCAATCGCACGCGTGCTCCCGGCCGTGAATAGTTAGCCCAGGAATCAATGAATCGGGCCATGGTGCCCGATCACCGATTCCTCTCCCCCGCAGAAAAAGCGTCAACTTCTCTTGGAAGCCTTGCTTTTTCTGCCTCCTTCGTCCCCCTACGTCCCCCGAAGCGTACATGTTGCGCTTAGAGTGACGTCATGTAAACAAACCTAAGGTTGCCATCTTGTGGCCAAAAAGTAAAACTACATCTACATAAAAAAAAAAAAAAACATATATTTACATTAAAAAAATTACAATTTACATCCCACCCTCCCAAATAAAATTTTTATTTTAATTTTTTTATTATTAAGCAAACACATAAATATTTACCTAAGGGTCTAAACTTTTTAAATATCTATGTAAAGATGAAATATTTCTACTTTTTTTTATTTTTTTTATTTTATTATAAGCTTGTAAATAGTGATGGATGCAAAACGGAAAAAAATGCACTTTTATTTCCAAATAAAATATTGTCACCATACATTGTGATAGGGAGATAATTTAAATGGTGTAATAACCCGGGACAAATGAGCAAATACAATACGTGGGTTTCAATTATGAAGCCATGTATTATTTTAAAACTATAATGGCCGAAAACTGAGAAATAATGAATTTTTTCTTATTATTTTTACTGTTAAAATGCATTTACAGTAAGGTAGCTCTTAGCAAAATGTACCACCCAAAGAAAGCCTAATTGGTGGCGGAAAAAACAAGATATAGACCAGTTCATTGTAATAAGTAGTGATAAAGTTATAGGCTAATGAATAGGAGGTGAACATTGCTCGGATGCATAAAGTGAAAACTACTCAGGGCTGAAGTGGTTAATAACAAATGCATCAAAATGCATGTAAAACACAGTCCCCTGCGTCTCCATTGATATGCATTTTGTGTGTTTTGTTGTACATGCATTTTTGAGAAATACGCAGCAAGTTGTATGTTTTGAAAAGTGCACATTGTAAAACCTAGATGAATGGGTTTTTTTTAATGTGACCCTTAGACTTGCATTGTGTGCTAAAACCCATGCGGGTTCCACAACAATCGAGCTTCTACCTAGTGTGTCACTAGCCTCAGACCCCTTACAACAGCATAGCAGACAATTGATGAATCTCATTTACTATTTTTAGGGCCCGTTCACACTGCACGCGTTTCCATATGCGTTTTGGAAACGCGTGCGGGGGGGCCGACACGCAGGACATCAGACATTGCATAGAGTGCAATGTCTGATGTTCACACAGCATGCGTTCCGGACCTGTGCGGTCCGGGAACGCATGCTGCACGCAGATTTTACAAAAACGCGCGGCTGTCCCATTCACTTTTCAGTGATGGGATCAGCCACGCAACGCATACGAACGCGGATGGCGTGCGTTTGTACGCGTTGCGGTCCGCATGCGTTGTGGTCCGCACTTTGTAGTCTGAACGGGCCCTTATGGACTTCACACTGCACGCGTTTCCATATGCGTTTTGGAAACGTGTGCGGGGGGGCGACACGCAGGACATCAGACATTGCATAGAGTGCAATGTCTGATGTTCACACAGCATGCGTTCCGGACCTGTGCGGTCCGGGAACGCATGCTGCACGCAGATTTTACAAAAACGCGCGGCTGTCCCATTCACTTTTCAGTGATGGGATCAGCCACGCAACGCACACAAACGCGGATGGCGTGCGTTCGTACGCGTTGTGGTCCGCATGCGTTGCGGTCCGCACTTTGTAGTCTGAACGGGCCCTTATGGACTTCACACTGCACGCGTTTCCATATGCGTTTTGGAAACGTGTGCGGGGGGCCGACACGCAGGACATCAGACATTGCATAGAGTGCAATGTCTGATGTTCACACAGCATGCGATCCGGACCTGTGCGGTCCGGGAACGCATGCTGCACGCAGATTTTACAAAAACGCGCGGCTGTCCCATTCACTTTTCAGTGATGGGATCAGCCACGCAACGCATACGAACGCGGATGGCGTGCGTTCGTACGCGTTGTGGTCCGCATGCGTTGCGGTCTGCACTTTGTAGTCTGAACGGGCCCTATTCATTTCATTTGATTTTGTTTTCAACCAAAATCTGAAGTCTACAGGAGGTCATAATAAAAAAATAAAAAAAAGTCTGGATGTTGATGACCATCTAAAATGTAATCATTGACCCAGAATAATAACCAGCTTCAGGCACTCTGACTGCTGGCACCATGCTTGTTCCAGGTGTGACTTAGCACTGATACTCTGTCAATAATGCTTTGTCTTGATTTCAGCATGATAAAAGCCTAGAGTTTTTTTTTCAAAGTGGCAGTGATGGCAGCCTCTTCTTTTCTATAATTTCAGCTTGCTTCAAACCTTTTTTGACTTGATAAATTCTGCTGCGTATAAGCTGCGATGTTAGGTGAAAAGATGCAACACTCATTGATGGTCATTGTATAGGATTAGTGCACAGTAAAAATGTGTGCTGATAAATATTCCCCTTTAGGTAGCCATATGCCATTTGACCAAAATGTTAAAGGACAATTGAAGCGAGAGGGCTGACATACAGTATTTATTTCCTTTTAATCCATACCAGTTGCCTGGCTGTCCTCCTGATCCTTGGCCTCTGCTACGTTTAGCCGTAGACCCTGAACAAGCATGCGGCAGATCAGGTGGTTTTGACATTCTCAGATCTGACAAGATTAGCTGTATGCTTGTTCCTGGTGTTATTCAGACACTACTGCAGCCAAATAGATCAGCAGGGCTGCCAGGCAACTGGTATTGTTTAAAGGAAATAAATATGGCAGCCTCTATATTTTTCTCACTTCATTTGTCCTTTACATTTTCCTGCTTTTTTTTTCATAAATTTTGTTTGTATGGAAAAGCTTTTGAATGAGAGATATTGATTGATTTTCCTCGATTGGTGGAAAGCTCTGGCCAATTTGAATAAAGGAAACCAATCCACCATACACTATTCGATTTTCTTCTACAAGCAATATAATCAAGAAAACTGATTTGAATTTAAAAAAAATCTAAAAAATAAATAAATTTACTTGTATGTCATATGTCCAATCTTACTTTACCTTTAATACAATTGCAGACCTGGCTTGGTCACTTGACATTGAATGAGGAGCGTTCCGTTTCTAATTCATTGTCCAGTATGCAACTAAAACAGGAAATTGTGTCATATCTCGCCTGCCAGCGCAGTGTGGCAGACCTTAGTGAATAATGAGTGACTGAAGATCACAACACAACTAAATGAAATAAATGTGGCAGCCTCCACATCCCTCTCACTTCAGTTGTACGAGTCGCGTTGTCCAGTAGGGATTGGGACCCAATCCCTCGGGTGACATGGCAGAGCTGAGGCTATGAAGGGTGATGGAGGATGGACAGAGTGGTGTGCGAGTGACATTCCGCAGTGGGTGGGGAAAACAATGCTCTCAGGCATGGTGATCCTCCATGCTGATAAACGATCTGCCCTAGGCATCGGGAGGCATTGGGGACTGCTGTACACAAGCTAGATTTCCAGCAGAGACGGTTATCGTCCACCTTGGCGGAATTTAGTGTAGCATGTATGAGGCTTAAGGGCACATTCACACTTAAGCAATTAGCGGGCGATTCCCACTAATTGCTAAAGCGCTAGTGCTATGTTATCCTATGGCAGTGCTCTCACTGCCGCGATTGGCGCCAATTATGGTGACTTTCGATTAGCGCCAATCGCAAACATGTTACCTGCAGCATTTTCTGGGCGATTCTGGAGCGGTACAGTGCTTATAAAGCGCTGACTGCGATTGCTCTGGAATCGCAGAAATGTCAAAGTGCTCCTGTTTTGCCTTTTTTTTAGATGGGAACTAAGTGTTTCAGCTGAATTTTTAGCGGTTTCTAATTGTTATATTTCACATGCCATGACATGATTAGCTGCTTTTTAGTCAGCTTCCTAAAGCAGGAGCTCTTTCCACTAACTAGAATTATTAGGATACAAATCTGAGGAAAATATTGTCTGTCCGCTAGCAGAATCTCCACATAAATTTTAAACACATATCTAAACTAATTTTTTCCCTGTGACCTGGACACTTCAGCTATTCCTGGAAACTGATAAAAGCCTTTAAAAGCATAAAAAAACACATTTGGAATAATCAAACCTATTTTTGGAGCAACAGACCATTTTATGGACTAATGCTACGTACACACATGCGACAACGATCGTTCGTTGAGAACGACGAACGAACTTTTAATTGATGAAAGAACGACCTAAGTAAAGATAGTTTTAAAAGGTGTGTAACGATCTGATCGTTAGAACGAACGTTACATCACAAAAAGCAACTATTGCGCCTGCGCATAAAAATGAAAAGTTTCACGGAGAAATAGTGAAATGCGCATGTCAAGCCTAGTACGAACGATCGTTTCCAACGATGTACTACTTTTGCAAACGATCGTCGTTGGTTAAAATCCGCCGAGACAGAACTTTCTTTTGTAGCGATTTGGCTCGTTCGTCGTTTGCCTTAATAGTCGGTGGTTCGTTTTTTGTAACGATCGTCGTTGGTAAAGATCGGGGAACGATCGTTACAAACGACTATAGTCGCATGTGTGTACGCACCTTAAGCAAATGTTACATGCAGGTTTTTTCAGGCTTATATGTTAGAAACGGCATCACCAGAAATTGTGCACTGTTCAGAGGCAGATGTGATCATTCATCAGTGCTTGCTGTGAAACTACAATCATTTAAGGAGGCTTGGCCTGATGAGTTAGAAATGCAGTATTTCTCATCCCAGTCACTGGAGTTGTTTGTTCGAAATAAGTTCCTTTTTTTTTTGTGGCGAAACTAATTTGCCATGATACAAATCACAGCACAAAGGATAATTGCTGCTATGCTACCAAGCAGAAAGTTAGAGGTTCTGCCATGGCTGCAATCAGTGAGGAAGGCCGTTTTAAAAGTAAACTTCTATGAATTTTTAGTTGGCTTAAAGGGACTCCGAGCAGTGCAGAAACTATGGAAAGATGCATATCATTTTAAAGCTCTCTTTCTCCTCTTTCCAATGATATATAAACCACCACCCTACGTCTTTTAGTTTTCGCTATTTTCGCGATTGAAATTGCCGCGGTCGCGATTTCGATCGCGAAAATAGAGAAAACTAAAAGGTGTAGGGCAACGATTTAGGTGTCGTCAGAAAGAGGAGAAAGAGAGCTTTAAAATGATATCCATCAAGCCATAGTTATATTGTATTACACAGGACGACACTTTCCCCAGTGTCAGCAGCTCCATTCTGCTGAATGCAGCTGCTGACTTTGACAAAAAGTCGCCCTGTGTAATACAATATAACTATGGCTTGATGGATATCATTTTAAAGCTCTCTTTCTCCTCTTTCTGACGACACCTAAATCGTTGCCCTACGCCTTTTAGTTTTCTATATTTTCGCGATCGAAATCGCAGCCGTGGCAATTTCAATCGCGAAAATAGCGAAAACTAAAAGGCGTAGGGTGGCGGTTTATATATCATTGGAAAGAGGAGAAAGAGAGCTTTAAAATGATGTGCATCTTTCCATAGTTTCTGCACTGCTCGGAGTCCCTTTAAACAGTAAAAAAAATATATAACTTTTATTGTTTCCACTTTTTTTCCTTGTTCTTTTTCAGCTGTCAGCAAAGATAGGTTTTCTTAATATAACCTAAGTTGTGCTTTTATGCCAGCAGAGATCGGGACTCAATCCTTTGGTTTGAAAGTTAAAGGCTGAGTTTTGTACAGGCTAGCAATGTGTGCGGTGCTGTGGAAGGTGTGATGGGAGGATGTGCGGCCCATGACAAAGTAGCACAGCGGCTAATGGGGGCCCACTGTGCACACACTACATTCTTGGCAGAGGTGGCCCCATATTTTCTATGTACAAGGCTGTACTCTGACTAGAGCAATAAATATCACAATGGTGCGTTCAAAAACTTGACTGACTGCTATAAATACAATAGCCACAGTTATGCAAACAATATAGTAAAGGAGTTCTGGGTGCAAATGACCTGCTTGTCATTTTTTAGGGCTGGAGCATAAAAATGCCAATACTTCTAGGGATGTGTGGACAGATCGACCAAAAGACAGATCTCTCACTGATCGAATCTGACCATACGCTGCCTGCAGGCCAATTCCAGATCAATTTCAGCATGAAATCTCTTGGGAATTGGCCTCGTAATGTTGCCTCTGCCAATGTCCCCCCAAAATGTTAATGTGCACCCCCCACTCTCCTTACCTGTCCGGCCGCTGTGAGCCCAGCTGCTCCTGCTTCTGAATTCTTGTTCCACTTGACTTTTGCATATGGCACTGTTGTGTTTGTGTGACATCACATGCTATACATGGGGGCACATTACCATCGTGGGGGCCAGTGACCAGTGTTCCGTTTCAATATTCCATACTGTTACTGCCGTGCACTCGATTGACCACGTCAGCCCGAGATTCTCCAGATGCTTGATCAATACATTCATCGATTGTTGCAGCACTGACAGGGCCGGATTTCTACTTTTTACCGCCCTAGGCCAACTGTGAACCAATGCGCCCCCCCAACGTGTGTGTGCCCGCAAACACAATACTATACTAACAGGACAGGTCGAGAGTGGGAAGTGAAAAAGACAGGGACACAGAATGAGAGAGGGGGGAGATGAAGAGACAGGGAACATGGGATAGGAGAATGGGGAGAGGAAAAGACAAAGAGCATGGAATGGGAGAGAGGGAGAGGAAAAGACAGAGAACACAGGAGGGGGGGCAGAAGAAAATACAGGGAGCACGGAATGGGAGTGGGGGAGAGGAAAAGACACGGAATACAGGATATGAGTGGATAAGACAGGGAACACGGGAAGGGAGAGAAGAAAAGACAGGGAACTTGGGATGGGAGAGGAAAAGACAAGGAACACGGGATGGGAGAGGAAAAGAGAGGGAACACAGGATAGGAGAGAGGGAAGTGGAAAAGACTGGGAACGGAGAGAGGTAAAGAGAGGGAACATGGGATGGGAAAGAGGAAAAGACAGGGAGTATGAAATGGGATAGAGGAAAGACAGGGAACATGGGAAGTGAGAGAGGAAAGACAGGGAACATGGGATGGGAGAGGAAAGACAGGGAACATGGGATGGGAGAGTGGAAAAGACAGAGAACATGGGATGAAAGAGTAGAAAAGACAGGGAACATGGGATGGGAGAGTAGAAAAGACAGGGAACATGGGATGGGAGAGTAGAAAAGACAGGGAACATGGGATGGGAGAGTAGAAAAGACAGGGAACATGGGATGGGAGAGTAGAAAAGACAGGGAACATGGGATGGGAGAGTAGAAAAGACAGGGAACATGGGATGGGAGAGTAGAAAAGACAGGGAACATGGGATGGGAGAGTAGAAAAGACAGGGAACATGGGATGGGAGAGTAGAAAAGACAGGGAACATGGGATGGGAGAGTAGAAAAGACAGGGAACATGGGATGGGAGAGTAGAAAAGACAGGGAACATGGGATGGGAGAGTAGAAAAGACAGGGAACATGGGATGGGAGAGTAGAAAAGACAGGGAACATGGGATGGGAGAGTAGAAAAGACAGGGAACATGGGATGGGAGAGTAGAAAAGACAGGGAACATGGAATGGGAGAGGAAAAAGACAGGGAACATGGAATGGGAGAGGAAAAAGACAGGGAACATGGGATGGGTGAGGAAAGACAGGGAACATGGGATGGGAGAGGAAAAAGACAGGGAACATGGGATGGGAGAGGAAAAAGACAGGTAACATGGGATGGGTGAGGAAAGACAGGGAACATAGGATGGGAGAGGAAAGATAGGGAACATGGGATGGGAGAGGAAAAAGACAGGAAACACGGAGATGGGTGAGGAAAGATAGGGAACATGGGATGGGTGAGGAAAGACAGGGAACATGGGATGGGTGAGGAAAAAGACAGGGAACATGGGATGGGAGAGGAAAAAGACAGGGAAAGTGTGACAGAGAGGAAAGTGAAAAAAAAAAGAAGAGAAATGTTTCACTTGTCACAAGAGAGTGAAGTGACTGTCTGAGATGAAAAATGCAGGCACGCTGAGACAGAGCATTGGAGAGCAGAAGCCAAGTCACCTTATCTAAATTGCAGTCATTGTTTGCTTACTCTTAAAACCTGCTGAGCGGTCTGGACGAGCTCAGCTCGTCCAACACCGCCAGAGGCTGCCGCTCAGGCCCTGCTGGGCCGATTTTCGTCAAATAAAAAGCAGCACACGCAGCCGGCACTTTGCCAGCCGCGTGTGCTGCCTGATCGCCGCCGCTCTGCGGCGATCCGCCGCGAGCAGCGGCGAAAGAGGGTCCCCCCAGCCGCCTGAGCCCAGCGTAGCCGGAACAAAAAGTTCCGGCCAGCGCTAAGGGCTGGATCGGAGGCGGCTGACGTCAGGACGTCGGCTGACGTCGATGACGTCACTCCGCTCGTCGCTATGGCGACGATGTAAGCAAAACAAGGAAGGCTGCTCATTGCGGCCTTCCTTGTTTATTCTGGGCGCCGGAGGCGATCGGAAGAACGCCTCCGGAGCGCCCTCTAGTGGGCTTTCATGCAGCCAACTTTCAGTTGGCTGCATGAAATAGTTTTTTTTTAATTTAAAAAAAACCCTCCCGCAGCCACCCTGGCGATTTAATCAGAACGCCAGGGTGGTTAACTTGTCCCACTCCCTCTTGCATAAGCAAACGCTTCCTCCCCAGCACTCTGCAGAGTCCAGTGTTAAATCTCCCGGCCCTGCAGTCAGAAAACATCATGGAAGAAACAGTGGGGAAGTAGAGGAGGTGGGCGGGGCATGTCGGGAGATTGTGAGCTAAGCTGCAGCCAGCCAGGCAACTACCAGGTCTATCTGCGTAGTGACTCGTAGTTCTCTGTTTACTGAGGTGGGGGAGAAGGATATTCTCTGAGATGACAGAGAGCAGCAGGCAGCTGGGCGGCAATGACTGAGTGTCTGAGCGTGTTGGGGTCCGGTCCTGATCATCAAATCTCCCGCTCTGCTGCTCGGCACTCTGCCTCTCCACCCAGTGTCAGAGGGGAGGGGCGGGATGGGTCAGCGCACACAGCGTGCCGTGCATGGGAGAGACTCCAGCAGCAGCAGAACGTCCCTGCACAGAAAGGTGATTGTGGAACAAACAACTGATCTCCTGTCAGCTGCAACACCGCCCCAGCTCAAGCTCCGCCCTAGTCCTGTGCCTATTCGGCCTGCCCACAAATCCAGCCCTGAGCACTGATTTTCATCTGATTTAATAATAATTATTGAATGGGATGGTCAATCGGCTGCAAAATTGCCAAATGTGTGGTCACCTTGAAGGCAAGTAGTTCTTAACATTAAGTGGCTGTTTGGAGCTCAAAACAAGAGAAGAAAATGCTAGGACAATGTAAACTCCTTTGTTCTCAATGAGTGCAGGTCACACTGCAAGTCTGGCATTGGCACAGTACTAAAAAATCCTGCTGAAGAAAATGTTAGTGAATCCAATAGAAAATGCCTGCCAGTACTGATTAAATCACAAACAATTAGCAGGCTGCTCCTGCTAAAAGTGTCAGTTAGCAGTTGACTTTTCTTGACACTTCCAGTGGGAATGTGTCCTAACACTGAAAAGCCTGTTTCAACTCAGGAAACGGAACAGAATAAAAAGAAAAAACGACTCTTAACAGTATTACTAAGAGTTTAAACAAGGATTGTATTTCAAACTTAATTGCAATGCCCAATATGACTTGGGACGGGGGAGCATTTTAAGATGAATGCATCTCTAAGCATATGGCGAGCAGTATGTGGTCCCTGCAACACGGTCTGGGCAGGCAGATGAAAGCATTCTGTTAACATAAGTTTGTAAAAAACAAAACTGCAAAAATAGGACATCTTCATTTTTAAAAAAAAACATTGGTCTTTATTTGGGATTTGAACTTCTGTACAACAGTTGTTTGGATTATTGCATTATGCATATGTTTAAAGTGAATGGGAACCGCATTTTAAAAAAATGAGACAGATACTTACCCAAGGAGAGGGAAGGCTCTGGGTCCTATAGAGCCTTCCTGCACCTCTCCTGGTCCCCTCATTCCAGTGCTGGCTCGCCCGGTAGCAGTATTTGACTAATTTAGTCAAATACTGCTTTACCCGGCTGAAAGAAGGCTTCAGAAGTCTTCAGGGAGCCAGTGTGCTCCTGAAGAAGGGCGGCCCTGTACTGCACCTGCGCAAGCACACTCACGCCTGTGCAGTATGGAGCCCCATGTCTTCAGGAGGACACGGCTCCCGAAGACTTCCAAATACCCTTTTGGCGGGGGATTGAAACGGGGGGGGGGGGAGCCAGCACAGGATAGAGAGCAACGAGAGAGGAGACGGAAGGCTCTATACGACCCAGAGCCTTCCCTCTCCTTAGGTAAGTATTTGCTTCATTTTTTTTAAAATGCGGTTCCCATTCACTTTAAAATGATGCTGTACTTGATGCTATATACAAGTATCATGAATGGCAGTATACTTAACCAGTCGAGGGATGGTCATCACACAGAAACAAGAAGCTTTGGTCAGCAACTGTTTTTTGCTGTTGCTCTTAGTCACAGACCCATAAGTGGTTCCATGGTGGGGAGACAACGCAAAACAATTTTTTTCAAAGCATATTGTCTCTGTGTGATGCCCCCCTTGCTGTGTTACAGCCAGTGGCGTAGCAATAGGGGGTGCTGAGGTTGTGACCGTGCCAGGGTCCCTGGACCAGAGGGGCCCATTAAGGACCTTCCATCTATCTTATTAGCTTGTCATTCGTGCTATACTGGTAATAAACTCCTCTACATCTGTATTGAACTATACTAATCCTTAACTAATACCTTCCTTACTCTGATTACACGTCTCTGACACTGTAAGGCCTCTTTTCTATGGACAGTTGAATTGTGTGCTCGGCGAGCAGTTACCAGGCAGCAGGGAGCAGTTATCTGGCAGCAGCAAGCAGTTACCAGGTAGCAGCAAGCAGCTGTGAGAGTTTGAGAAGCATTTCACTGCTTATCAACTGTCAATGGAAAAGAGGCCGTAGGGCTGGAACCCACAAGAGCGTTTTTTTGAGCATTTTGGCAGCACTGCGATACGCTAGCGTTTTGCCAAAACGCTCAGCTGATGTTAATGGATGGGGCAACTTCCACAGGAGCGTTTGCGTTTCCCAGAAACGCAAACGCAGGACCTGCAGCATTTTGGGAGCGATAGCGCTTCAATGTAAAGTATTGACACGCTAGCAGAAACGCTCAGCAAAACCTAAACTGAGCGGTTTTGCTAGCGTTTTGCGGTTCAGCACACTGTAACAAATTTAAAAATAATTCACAGGACCAATCAGGATAAAAACGCGAAACGCAAAACGCTACACAACCGCTGAGGAAAAAAGTACACTGTTGCAAAACGCGACCGAAAACGCGCATGATTCCGCTTGCAAACCGCTCAGACAAAACGCTAGCGGTTGCATTTGCGGATTTCAGTGGGTTCCAGGTCTTACTGTCCTTAGTAGCTTGTGAGGCTCCATATCAACAGAGTGCTTGCGCCCCATGTAAAACTTGCTCTGGGGCCCCAAGCTTGTTAGCTATGCCACTGGTTACAGCTCATAACAGAAAGTTTTAGCCATCATTTGGGTAACAACCCTGCATTTGGTTTACAAATTGATAAATATACATTATTTTTCTTTTAAACAGTTGATTGCTGGGATGGACCAGAAGGGGAGCCAATAGTCCATCATGGATACACTTTGACTTCCAAAATTCTTTTCAAGGATGTCATTGAAACGATTAACAAGTATGCATTCATCAAAAATGAGTAAGTGTTTTCGCAACAGTTTCTCATAAAATATTTATAAATGAACTTGCATATGTGTGTGGTGTTGGCTACACAGAACAAGAAGCTTGTCTCATTTACATGTTGAGATGCTGACTTTTTTTGTACAGCTTCTTCACTGTCCACAAGTAGAACCTTTTGTTAAAGGACAACTGAAGTGAGAGGGGTATCGAGACTGCCATACATTTATTTCCTTTTAAGTAGGGATGGGACGAATCCACAATTTCTTCGAATCCGAATCCGGATCCGAATCTAAAAAGGTTCTCGAATATCTCGAACCTTTCGAATCCCGAATCTAACGAATCCTGCACATAAGAATTGTGCGATCCATGGAATAGTTGCCCGCACTATAGGTAGCTAGGTAAAGGTGTCTTCAGTATAGCTAGCAAGGTATAGGGGCCTTCACTATAGGTTGCAAGGTATAGTGGCCTTCAGTATAGGCAGCAGGGTATAGTGGCCTTCATTATAGGCAGCCGGGTATAGTGGCCTTCAGTATAGGCAGCAGGGTATAGGGGCCTTCACTATAGGTTGCAAGGTATAGTGGCCTTCAGTATAGGTAGCAGAGTATAGTGGCCTTCAGTATAGGTAGCAGGCTATGGGGGTGCTTCAGTATAGGTAACAGGCTCTGGGGGGCTTCAGTATAGGTAGCAGGCTATGGGGGTGCTTCAGTATAGGTAACAGGCTATGGGGGGCTTCAGTATAGGTAGCAGGCTATGGGGGTGCTTCAGTATAGGTAACAGGCTATGGGGGGCTTCAGTATAGGTAGCAGGCTATGGGGGGCTTCAGTATAGGTAGCAGGCTATGGGGGGGCTTCAGTATAGGTAGCAGGCTATGGGGGGGCTTCAGTATGGGGGGCTTCAGCATAGTTAGCAGGCTATGGGGGGCTTTAGTATAGGTAGCAGGCTATGGGGGGCTTCAGTATAGTTAGCAGGCTATGGGGGCTTTAGTATAGGTAACAGGCTATGGGGGCTTCAGTATAGGTAGCAGGCTATGGGGGGCTTCAGTATAGGTAGCAGGCTATGGGGGGCTTCAGTATGGGGGGCTTCAGCATAGTTAGCAGGCTATGGGGGGGCTTTAGTATAGGTAGCAGGCTATGGGGGGCTTCAGTATAGATAGCAGGCTATGGGGGCTTTAGTATAGGTAGCAGGCTATGGGGGCTTTAGTATAGGTAGCAGGCTATGGGGGGCTTCAGTATAGATAGCAGGCTATGGGGGGCTTCAGTATAGATAGCAGGCTATGGGGGGCTTCGTATGGGGGCTTCAGTATAGATAGCAGGCTATGGGGGCTTCTTATGGGTGGCACATATCCTCCTCCCTCCCCCCGCAGCCTCCTCCACTTGTCCCCCTGCATACATAAGGAGAAGCAGCCTCTCACCTCCAGCATCAGCGTGGAGCCCGGAGCGGCAGACCTCTCCCTTCACTTCCTGGTTCCCCCTAGTGGCCACCTGACCGGCTCTTACTGATGACGCGTAGTAAGAGCCGGTCACTAGGGGGAATAAGGAAGTGTGCAGGAGGTCTGCCGCTCCGGGCTCCACGCTGGAGGTGAGAGGCTGCTTCCTCTTATTTATGCGGCGGGCGAGCGGAGGCGGCTGCGGGGAGCGGGAGGAGGACAATTGCGAGCGGGGGAAGCGGCGGATGCGCGGCGATGCAGCGTCGGGATTCGGCGGATTCGGCGAACAGAAAATGGCGTCGGGATTCGAGTCCACGAATCTCGAATATTTCCTAATATTCGAGGGATTCGCCGGATTCGTCGTCCCACCCCTACTTTTAAGCAATACCAGTTGCCTGGCTGTCCTGCTGGTCCTCTGCCTCTAATACTTTTAGGCTAAGTTCACAGTTGACGTTGCGTTTTTGGTGCGACGTTAAGGTTTGGTGCGACGCAAAAGCATAATGTGTTAGTACACGTTATGCTATATTGCGTTGCGTTTAGCTGTCATTTCAATGCGACCTTAACGTCGCATCAAATGCGCCGTTATCGTGACATCCTGATGCGCCCAAAACGGCGCATGCGTTAGTTTTTTTTTTTTTTTTTAATTAAAAACAAAATCCACTGAGCATGTGCAAACACAATAGCACAGCCCATAACGTGCAAAACGCACTGCAAGCACTACTTTCACAGAACGTGCTGCGTTACACTATAACGCAACGCATGCACTGTGAATGTAGCATTGACTTTGCATTGCAGTGCGTTTGTACATGTTAGAAAGGACTATAACGCGCGACTTTAACTTCGCACTGTGAACCTACCCTCAGCCATATACCTGCATGCAGCAAATCAGGTGTTTCTGACATAGTTGTCAGATCTGACATGATTAGCTACATGCTTGTTCCTGGTGTGATTCCGACACTACTTCTGCCAAATAGATCATCAGGGCTGCCAGGCAACTAGTATTGTTTGAAAGGTAATAAATATGGCAGCCTCCCTATTCTTCTCACTTCGGTTGTCCTTTAATAGCTGCAACAGAACTCTTTATAATTTAGGGTCCTGTATAGAAGATGGTGAAGAAAAGACCATTTCTTTGTACCTTGCTCTGCAATTCCATTTCTCACTGCAGTTCACAAATTGAAACACAGGCATATGATTTAACAGGCTGTGTCTTTTAGGGTGATAGAAGAATACAGCCATGATAAGCAATAATGTTCCTCCTCCAGGTACAAGCTTCCTATCAACTCTAACTTTAACTCTAACCCGTTGGGTCTAATCTCTGAGGGACTCTAACCCATGCCACCACACTATCTAAATATTATCCCACCCCCGCACCTTTCAGTATAGGTAGCCAGCTCACCTTCACACACCGCAGCTGCCATCAGTGCCACTCATTTCTCCGCTCATCTCCAGTGCAGAAGCTTCCTCTTCCTTTCCGTTTCCAATGCTGACCAAGTCCATAGCCGTCTGCTACAATGCAAAGTGCAGAGAGAGCAAGGTGGCTGCTGCATAGGCAGCTAGCAGCAGAGTACCGCGGTCAGGCGCTTGCCTGATCTCCCTGCATTGTAGCATTTGCAAGCTTGAAAATGCTGCACCAGTTTAGCCTGCTGCTTTGGTGCCCCTGCTCCTGTGGTGCCCTAGGCCATGGCCTAAATCCGGCCCTGCTCTCTTATACGCTTTTTCTGGACACCATGAAGAATGCATACATGCCATAGGATCTGTGACATGTCTCACAATAGACACCTCATGGACTGACGCAACAAATTGTATATCAAACCCACTGTGACCATCCACGTTGGGAACCTGGCATGAGTGTGAACCTAGCCTGACATGTGAGGGGGCACAAAATGCTATACATAAGGGAGAAGTGCCAGCAGCTTGATGCAATAGAAGGTGGTTGTTAGTGAATGCTTATCATGGAGAGAAAAATGGGTAGTTGCTTTGAAGAGGTAAGTAGATGCCGTGGGTATGATTATAAGCAATACCCACGGCTATTAGGTTAAGAGGAGACACTTAAATGGAAGTGTAATTCTATCCTAAACTGGTAAAACACTGCTTCAAGAAGAGTCTGTTTCCATGGCTCATTTGGATGTGAGCATATGCCCCCCCCCCCCTTCCCTTGAGAAAAGAAAAATCACAATCCCTGGCTGATATTCCCATTCTTTTTCAATTGCATACCTATACTGACCTAGTCAGGAAACATTTTATTGATTTGTTTTTTCTTTTTGCCATTATTATCTCTCTAGTAAGCTCAATTAGAGAGCAGCAGAGGAGACCTCTTGTTGTGTGTTGTCTGGTTTCACTGACCTCTCGCTCCTAGACAATCCAGTGTCTGAACACATTGGATGTTATAAAACACTGTTTCTTGCTATTACCATGGTCAATAAAACAACTCAGGTTTTGGCTGCGCAGCACCAAGTAATCAATCCATTCAAGTCCAGGGTCAGAACATTGATATTACTTTTGAATTACTTTTTTCCTCATGAACAAATTGTTTATATCAGATTTTTACCTTTTCAAAACTACATCAGTACCAATGATTCAATATATGAAGCAATATATACCGTAAATATTGTTTTTCCCTGTTTGACAGAAGATCATTTTAATAAGCATCTGCTGCCATAGCACTGTATCCTATACAATAAAACCGAACTGTCCCTGCGTCATCCACTTTCCCTGTCTGTCCGTCCGAAGCTTTATTGTACTGCGCATGTTCAAGACACAAAAATGGAAAAATGGAAGCCCTTGTGAGATTACAATCTAAAGGAATAGGAGGGACATTTTAGGGCTAGGCCTCAGTCAGCCTTCAGTGAGAAGAAACACGCAGAGACCAGGTCAGGTCTGCAAATTCTTCTGTCATTCAGGTTTTACAGCATCCTTTATACAGGATTCAAGTCATGTGACATGAGTTACAATACGTATTTGCATAGTATACATATTCTTTAACACAGAAAATTAGTTGGTTACCACCTTATATGGTATTGCTTGTATATCAAAGAAAGTCTGTTGGAAATGTATTAGTCTCTGTTCCCACCAGAGCAGAGAAGTGACTTTTTTTGTCCGTTCTCTGCTCATCGCTAAACGAACAGTGAACAGTTCCTATTTTATAAATAGAAACTGTTCACACTTGTCAATATGCAACGGGTCCATGGCATCCGTTGTGATAAGCGGACCGTACTTCTGTACAGTTTGCAGTAATCATGAGCAGACTGTTTCTTTCCACCATATAGCCTATGGGGGCTGGGCCGAGGCGAGACAGGCTCCAGCCTCAGGGTGCAGTGTAGGAGGGGGCACACAACTCAATCAGTTATCACTCTCCTATTGTTTGAAGCAGAAATAGGAAAACGGGATACATGGAGGTGACTGCAAGCCAGATAACTAGAGATTTAGGTTTTGGGGGGGGTTGGGAGCCCAGGGCGGTTCTTCGTCTAATAGTAATCAATGTGTGACGGCTGGGGTGGGAGGGATGGAGGGGCGGACTTTGGTGTCTGAGCCTTGGGTGCTGGAGGACCTTGTCCTGGCTCTGTATGGGGCAACGCATCTTCCCGGGCTACAGTCAGACCACTGCAGACCATTGGAGCAGACACTACCCTGTCTGCTCCCGCTGGCCACACATATTCCAGCACAAGTGGGAACACAGCCTTACCCCGTTTACTAGAATACAATGTCAGTATGCAGCTTTTGTTGGGCTGCTCAGCTGAACACAATAGACGTTTCTGTAGTGAGATAACTTACAAATGTATCAATGATAAGCATTTGATGGTGCTATTCATAGTCCAGCTATTTATTTGTCAGCGTCCAGTTAGCAGTTTGGCTAAAGTGCGGTCTATAGAGTACTTTCAGCCTTGCTGGTATCTGTCCTCAGGCTACTGTTCTTTCAGATAGGAGCTGCGCCTGCAGTGTCACGCTGCTCATCCACACTGTTAAAAGGGTCATTGCCTCTAGCAATTAGTATGGCTTTACCTTTCATTTCATGACTTGCTCCATAAAACTGTAAATGGATATTGATTGTTGTTTATTGTGTCAGCTCATTTCTCTTTGTTACACTTTAATGTGGAGTTGGTAATTTGCTGAACGTTGGTCTGCATGCTACCTGCTGTGGATGCAATGACAAGAGCCTAATCAGTGTATGCAAGTCATTCTAACAAGATGTGAGCCAGTGTTTTACGTGAAATCAATTTTCTAATGAAAACAGCCTTTTAGCCGTACTAAAATTGGCTGAAAAATGTGCCTTTTTTGTTGTTTTTATGTTCCATGAAGCGTGCATTGCTAAAAGCTTAAAGCAGAGCTGTAAGTACTTTGCGTATTTAGCATGTATGGGTACACACACAGTGAGGAATCTGCTACTATGAGAGCAATGTATACATAAAGAAATGCATACTTTCCAGCAAAATAAACTTCTTATCGTTTTTCCTGTGGAAGTGGCTGTGTCCCCCTGTAGCTCTGTCCCCTGTGATGCTTGTCAGGTGATTGACAGAATCTGGCCTGCCTAACCCCCACTTAACTTCTCCAAGCTTTTTAATTGGTGCAGAGGGTGGGTGGAACTACTGGAATAGCCTGACAATGTGGATGGCACACTGGGGTGACTCCAGGATAATGGGGCCATTTCTTATCACAAAAAGGGTAGTGACATGGGGACAGTTGGGTCTTTGTCACCTCCCAGGGAGAGGGAGGGTTAATGGCCCACTTTAACAATGCAAGAAAACTATGCTTCAAATCATTCTATCTTCGGTTTTATTCTGCTCTTACAGAGACTCTGTAACAAAATGTTAAGCCTTATTTCTTCTATCCTATATGTTCTTATACCTGTTGTAATGTGGCCTGTCTTACTGTAGCCTTTCCTAGTTGCACTGTCTGTAATGCATCTTATCTCCTTTCCTCTGTCGTGTCTGTCGGGCTGAGGCTGGAATGTGTGGAATGTGCAGCACTGCTTGTCATTGGCAGAAGCTTTACACACCCCCTCCAAGCTCTGCATGAGTCACACAGTAAGCTAGTTATCAGCCTATCATACTGTGGTTAGAAGCCAGTCTTTTGTTTGTAAACACTGCCAAATAAAATAAGGCATAGAATGGTATGCTTTTTATTGTAAGACTATTAGAGTACAGATTCTCTTTAAAGCAAACCTGAAGCAAAAATAAATTTAGAATATAATGAATTGTATGTGTAGAACAAATAACAAATAGAACATTAGCAGCAAAGAAATGAGTGTCATATTTTTTCAGTTATATAGCTTTTTTTTCATAACATTGCATCATTCTGACATATTTGCAGTTTAGAAACCACACTGTCTTTTAAGCTCCTTAGCGGTGTGCCAACACTGTCGGGCATGTCGCTCTAGAGGTTTTAACTACCTCAGGAGTCCCCCGCTATAAAACTATTAGATTACATGACGTCCGTGCATACTAGCTAGCGCTAGGTTAGCTAGAATAGGAGGACGTCCCAGATGCAACTGCTTATACGGACGGGGGGGGGGGGGGGGGGGCGGCCACCTATTCTA
Source organism: Hyperolius riggenbachi (assembly GCF_040937935.1). Taxonomy (NCBI): domain Eukaryota; kingdom Metazoa; phylum Chordata; class Amphibia; order Anura; family Hyperoliidae; genus Hyperolius; species Hyperolius riggenbachi. Next base: position 251,327,465 of record NC_090651.1, read on the forward strand.
GCTAGCCCAGTGCTAGCTTATATGTACTGAACTGATCTCATATAATCTAATAGTTTTTTTAACAGGAGACTATGAGGCTACAAAAGCTCCTGAGCGGCGTAATGCTCATGGGGTTTAAAGGGGAACTTCAGCCTAAACAAACATACTGTCATTAAGTTACATTAGTTATGTTAATTAGAATAGATAGGTAATATAATCTCTTACCCACCCTGTTTTAAAAGAACAGGCAAATGTTTGTGATTCATGGGGGCTGCCATCTTTGTCATGGGGGCAGCCATCTTTTTGGTTGAAAGGAGGTGACAGGGAGCATGAAACACAGTTCCAACCTTACTGTGTCCTGATAACCCCTCCCAGCTGCACACGCTAGGCTTTAAATGTCAAATTCAAACTGTAAAAAAAAATAATTTTGCACCAAAACAGCAGAACGAGAACAACATCAGAAATCCCATCATGCTTTGCACAACATCAGGGGAAAAATGCCCTGGCAGTTTTTTTCTGTGCAGCTAAAAATGAGGCTTGTATAAGAGAAACAAAGTTCTGATGCTGTGAAACTGTTAAAGAAACACCAGGCCTTTTCAGTGCTGCTGAGTCAATTTTTCGTCTGGAGGTTCACTTTAAGCTATAAAACACAGGAAAAGGAATGTCAAGCTGTCTCCCAGTGGGTTTAACCTCCTTGCCGGTTATCCCGAGCTCAGCTCGGGGTAACCTGCGCAGGAGGATTTCTCAGGCCCCGCTGGGCCGATTTGCATAATTTTTTTTCCCTACACGCAGCTAGCACTTTGCTAGCTGCGTGTAGTACGCGATCGCCGCCGCTCGCCGCCGATTCGCCGCTACCCGCCGCGCCGAGCCGCCCCCCCGCCCCAGACCCCTGCGCAGCCTGGCCAATCAGTGCCAGGCAGCGCTAAGGGGCGGATCGGGGTTCCCTCTGACGTCACGACGTCGGTGACGTCATCCTGCCCGGTCGCCATGGCGACCGGGGAAGCCCTGCAGGAAATCCCGTTCTCAACGGGATTCCCTGCATACTCTGATCGCCGAAGGCGATCGGAGTGGGTGGGGGGATGCCGCCGCTTAGCGGCTATCATGTAGCGAGCCCTGGGCTCGCTACATGATTTAAAAATAAAAAAATAAAAAAAAGTGCGGCGCTGCCTCCTTGCCGGATTTTTTACACCGGCAAGGAGGTTAACAGAGAAGCTCCTTTGCATAGATAACTGAAAATGTTTAACTCGCCCTGTACTGGAAACAACATAACACTCTTTTCTTCGCTAATAATGGTCTATTTCTTAGCTGTACTACACATACAATTCATTACCTCCATAAGTTTATTTTTTCTTCAAGTTTGCTTTAAGTGAATTGTGAATACCTAGCACTGAATAAATTCATGAGTTTATGATGTATCCAAATAAATCATGGTGACTCAGAGCTACCAATATTTTATGTTGTGAACGAAGATCAGTAAGACCTAGCGGTAATTAAAAATAAACTCGAAACCGTATAACATGACCTTCTTTTAGTTAGTGGAAACTAACATCACACAAGTAAATAGATATAGCAGATTTGCTATTTGGTATATATTATGGAGAACAGAGCACATCCAGACACAAAGGGATTGTACCAGAACACAGACTAATAGAGGGATTATGAATATAAAAAAACCAATTTATCTAATTTAAATATAAAAAGATAAAGTATCTTGGGAGGGTGGATAAATATGTCAAAAGAGAACATCCATAACTTGACCTTCTTACAAAAGTAGGTAACTGCAAAGTATGACTTCACGCCATGCAAAATGAAACACATGTGGCGTATTACATTAGAGCAGTAGATGGAACCATGGAAAGCTCTTCACCTTTGACTCTGTAAGCCAGAACATACATTCAGGATAAGTGGTTTATATCCTAACATTAGCTTAACTACACTGAATCCAACTTGCTTACAGGGGTCTGGGTGTCTACCCCATCAGTGCAAAGGTATAGATTAGGATGCTTTTGATTTTTAATGTGGTGAGAAATATTCCAGCTGGTCCTAATACTTTGGCTACGGGTTATCATCTGGTATAATTTTTATGGCTATTCTTCTAGATGTACATATTTTTGGCCTCTGGTGAAGCGACTTTGACTTGTAAAACCTGGGTCAGACAAGCAATGTCACAGTACGCTAGTTATGACTTTCTTTAGATGCAGTGTTTAGTTAGGTGTTTGCAGAAACACCTTGTAGATGTGGTATTTGCTCTTTTTTTCATGTTTGGAGTACTCTATATTCTGGCGTGTAAGACTACTTTTTAACCCTTGAAAACCTTCTGAAAAGTCAGGGGTCGTCTTATACGCCGGGTGCCCGAGTGATACACCCTATCCTGTTACCGACTCTCAGATCTCGCTGTTGAGGACTGTAGTGAAGTGGCGCAGGCGCACATGTGCGAGATCTGATAGGCAGAGAAGGAGGTATCTAGGATACAAGGGTGGGCGAGACAGGTGAAAGAGACTTGGTTTGTGGGCACAGCACGATCTATTCTTCCATACCGCTTTGATAAAAAGGTAGACAAGGAGAGCTGACCAATCCACTTAGGGAGAAGGAGAGTTGACCAATCCAACCAGTCAATCGCTTATATATTATTATATAATGGGTACCACGTACATTACCAGTATCTATTCATACATAGCACCAGTATATGTTTTTTACATTTTTATTTGGTATGCGGAGGAGGGGTAGTCTTATACGGCGCATATATCCCAAACTCTCTATTTTAACTGGAAAAGTTGGGGGGGGGGTTCCTCTTTATACGCCAGAATATACGGGTATACATTTATGATGTTTTTTTACTAACAGGAGTGGTCTGTTAGATATTTTTAGTATGCTTTTGCGTTTAGAAGGAGGACTGCTTGGGGGAAGAAGGTTTTTCTGTGCCTGGAAGTTTTGGTGGTGATGTTACTGAAGCGGTGGCCTGAGGGGAGCAGGTTGAAGAACCTCATGCCGGGGTTGGTAATTAGAGTTGGGCCGAACGATTCGCCTGCGAACGGTTCCATGCGAACTTCAGTGGTTCGCGTTCGCATCCCGCAGGCGAACTTTTGCGGAAGTTCGGTTCGCCCCATAATGCACCATGAGGGTCAACTTTGACCCTCTACATCACAGTCAGCAGGCCCAGTGTAGCCAATTAGGCTACACTAGCCCCTGGAGCCACTCCCCCCCCCCCCCCCCCCCCCCTAATACAAGGCAGGCAGCGGCGGCCATTACGCTCACTCGTGTGCCTGCGTTAGTGAGAGTAGGGAGAGCTGCTGCAGACTGTCTCTCATAGGGAAAGATTAGTTAGGCTTAGCTTGTTCCTGGCTGCATACCTGTTCTGTTCAGTACCTGCATACCTGTTCAGTGAACCTGTTCAGTGAACCCACCACTGCATACCTGTTCAGTGAACCCACCACTGCATACCTGTTCTGTGAACCCACCACGGCATACCTGTTCTGTGAACCCACCACTGCATACCTGTTCTGTGAACCCACCACTGCATACCTGTACTGTGAACTCACCAATGCTTACCTGTTCAGTAAACCCACCACTGCATACCTGATCAGTGAACCTGCCACTGCATACCTGTTCAATGAACCCACCACGGCATACCTGTTCAGTGAACCCACCACTGCATACCTGTTCAGTGAACCTGCCACTGCATACCTGTTCTGTGAACCCACCACTGCATACCTGTTCAGTGAACCCGCCACTGCATACCTGTTCAGTGAACCCGCCACTGCATACCTGTTCAGTGAACCCGCCACTGCATACCTGTTCAGTGAACCCGCCACTGCATACCTGTTCAGTGAACCCGCCACTGTATACCTGTTCTGTTCAGTGAACCCGCCACTGTATACCTGTTCTGTTCAGTGAACCCGCCACTGCATACCTGTTCAGTGAACCCAGCACTGCATACCTGTTCAGTGAACCTGCCACTGCATACCTGTTCAGTGAACCCACCACTGCATACCTGTTCAGTGAACCCGCCACTGCATACCTGTTCAGTGAACCCGCCACTGCATACCTGTTCAGTGAACCCGCCACTGCATACCTGTTCAGTGAACCCGCCACTGCATACCTGTTCAGTGAACCCGCCACTGCATACCTGTTCAGTGAACCCGCCACTGCATACCTGTTCAGTGAACCCGCCACTGCATACCTGTTCAGTGAACCCGCCACTGCATACCTGTTCTCGCCATGGTGCGCACCAGTCCAGCACGGCCGTTACTACACAAACAGCTGTTTGCGGTGCGTTACACGGTGAGTTTGGTGTGTCAGTTTGAAGCAGTACCTTAATTACACCACCTGATTGATGTATACACATGCAAGATGTTTTAAAGCACTTTAGGCCTGTCATTTAGCATTCAATGTGATTTCTGCCCTTAAAACGCTGCTTTGCGTCAAATCCAGATTTTTCCCGGGGACTTTTGGCATGTATCCCACTCCTCCACCTGGGGGTCCAGGTGTTAGACCCCTTGAAACATCTTTTCCATCACTTTTGTGGCCTGCATAATTTATTTTTTTTTTCAAAGTTCGCATCCCCATTGAAGTCTATGGCGGTTCGCGAACTTTTACGCGAACCAAACCTTACGCGGAAGTTCGCGAACCCGGTTCGCGAACCTAAAATCGGAGGTTCGGCCCCACTCTATTGGTAATTTAGAACATATATGGTTGGAATGCCTGCATGCTTATTTAACACTAGTCACGGTATTGTGATAAGAGAGGCTTTAGATAAACCCCATAAAGAGAAATGCCCAGCCCTTAGACCTATCCAGTATGTAGTATCTGTGGAGAGAACAAGGACTCATTTAGCTAATCAATGACTACAGCTAACGCTACTTAACACTGTTAAAAATAAGGTCATAGACATGTTGCTGTTTGAGAAAACATAAGCCAATAGTAGAGATCCTATGCAGGCATTTCAGAAAACCTAGGAAACTCTAAGTACTTGGCTCATGTAGCGCAGGATCTATTTTTTTTTGTTTTTTTAACTATGATTAATACCTTAGATATACAAGGGCCCTACATAAAAGATGATATAGGATTTCATATTTTGGCACCGTCACCAGATGTTCAAATATATGAACGTTATAAGTTATTCATTGATGTATATACTGTATATCCCCTACTATGGGAAAATCTCAATACATGTTGTACTATATCACATTTTTACTATGTGCTAAATAATTAAAAATGTTTGGACACAAAAAGGAATTAACCTTTTGTTGTATGTACTTTTTCTCCTAAGTAAAAACAGCTTATCAGTAGGTAATATATGCGTATCCTCCACAACTTGATTTTTAGTTCATTTTACAGATCGATACCTGATGGTCTATAGCTCTCCTACAGCGTATTAACTTACTAGAGTCATATAATTCCTATATCAAATCCATACCTTCCACTGATGAAGGCCAAAGCAGCCTGCAACTTTGATAATATGGCGCTGTAAAATTAATAAGGTACATTTGTACAATAAATCAGTTTCCAGTGCTAATAAAGAATATTGAATTATTCATTTTAGTCGTTTACTGCCTTCAGGTAAGCCTTTTTTTACTAACACCACTCATTTAAGTCCTATTCCCTTTGAGCCGCTTCTTAACTTGTGAAGCTGAAACTTTTAAATACTTTTTTTTTTTTTTTTATTTATTTTTTTTAGGGACACCATAGTAAGCAGAAAGTGAGGGCTGCCATTTTTTCTCTTCAACTATGCCAATGTCCTGGCTGCCCTGCTGATCCTGTGTCTATAATACTCTTAGCCACTGACACAGGACACATCTGTACATCAGGAGCTGACTGAAGTATGACATTTTAGCCACATGCTTTTTTCCAGGAGTGTGATTCAGACACTACTGGAGCCAAAAAGATCAGCATGACTACCACACAATTGGCATTCTTGAAAAAGATCTAAATATGACAGCCTTCAAATTGATCTCTCTACAGTATCCCTTTAAGAAGGCAAAATTATGCTTTGTATTGTTTAACCACTTCACCCCAAAGCGTTTTTTACCCTAACGGACAAGAGCGATTTTTAGCTTTCAGTGCTAATAGTTTTCATTTGCCAATAGCTTAATCACTACTAATCACAATGAAATGATTTATATCTTGTTTTTTTTACCACCAATTGGACTTTTTGGGGTTGATATTTGTTTTCAGTAATTACTTTATTTTCTATGCATTTTAAAGGGAAAAACAAGGAAAAAATGAAAAAATACACTATTTCTCCAATTTCATCCCCCATAGTTTTTATATAAACACTGCTACTGTACATAAAACCCACACATTTTATCTGCCTATTTGTTCACAAGATTTTAATTATGTCCCTAGTACAAAGTATGGTGACAATATAGTATTTGGAAATAAAGGTGTATTTTTTCTTTGGTGGGTTTTTTTCACATTTTTTTCACGTGCACGGTGGCAGCAGCACTGTTTGACTTATAAAAACGTCCTGGAGCCATTAAGAGGCTGTAGCAGGACGTTTGTATAAGTCAGTTTGTCATTAAGTGGTTAATCTGTAGATGGGATTTTGGATTACTTTAAAGGGGCCCATACACTCAGCCGATTTTCTGGCCGACCGATCGATCCCGATCGATCGATCGATTGATTGATCGTTTGCAAATCAGTTGGCCAATCGACCGATCGATGGCCGATTTCGATCGATTTCGATGGATTTCCATCGACCAGGCAGGATGGAAAATTTAGGTCGATCTGATGAGATTGCTTATCAGTTTACATTGGCCTTAATGGAAATCTGATGGCAAAAAAAATGCCATCAGATCGAATTTCAATAGATTTCAAACTGAAATCTATTGGAATTCTATCCTGGTAAAAAATGTTCTCAAAAAGGAATCAGATAGATCATCAGATGCATTTCTTGACTATCTGCTGCCAATCTGACGAGTGTATGGGCACCTTTACTCTACAACAAAAATATCCCTTTGCCTCTGGTTCTTTGTAACTTATCTGCGTATCCTGTAACAAGACCTATATTACAATAGCAGTAGCCAAGGATTTCACTATAGGGGGTCTCTGGAAAGCTGGAAAACATCACAGGGACACTATACAATTCTGGAATAATCAACAGGTGGAAGCGGAACCCTTGAACACACTTTAGAAGTCTATGGGAGCCAGAATACCCTATAGGGAAAACTGAATTATACCACAGTGCACATTTGAAAACTGAAGTAACAGGATGTTAATCCCTTTCTATCATGGCCATAGCACAACAAAGTCCGTTTTTTTTTGTTTTTTGCCTGGAGTTTTCCCCTTTGATAACTATAAATTGTTGTAATGTTGTAAAACCCCACTATAATTGTAACATACAATCTTAATGAGTATGTTTTGTAATGCCAGAAAACATACAGTGGTTGGCCTTCAACATAAGTGCCACATTTTTGTGACATGGTTAAAAAATGTATATCTCATAAACGCTGGCTGCTGTTCTGTGATTTAATGAATAGCATTTGTGAGCCTGACCCACAGTTCATCCAAAGAACATGCTTCAGTGACAATACAACAGTTTCTGACCCCATCTACAGTGGACCTGTAGGGTCAGATCAGTCAAATGAGTTAGGCGAGCAGTTGATGGAGTTCTAACGATTCTCTTTTCAGGGAAGACCTGCTTCAGTAACCATACAAAAATAGAAAAAGGCCTGGTCGTATGAGAAACTCAAGCTTTATTAAACAATATAATACATTTATTGTATTTACTTATAGAGATGTCCCGAACGGTTCGCATGCGAACTTGTTCACGTGAACAACGCAGGTTCACATTCACGTCGAAACGCGAACTTTATGCAAATTCAACCCGCCCCCTATACTACATCATTGGGATAAACTTTGACCCTCTACATCAGTCAGCAGACACATGGCAGCCAATCAGGCTGCACTCCCCCCTCGAGCCCCCCCCCCCCCCGACCTTATATAAGGCAACAGCATCGGCCATTTTCTCACTCTGTGTGTTGCTGTATTAGTGAGAGAAGGGAGAGACATTGAAGAGATAGGGAAAGCAATAATTAGGTCTGTTAGCTTACTCCTTGCTGATATTTGTTGATGAAAAGCACCCCAAAACAGCTCTTTTGAGAGCTAATGTTCTTGTGATGTGTTTTTTTTTTTATTTATTTTTTTGTGTGTGGCCCACTGACACTGCATATACAGCCTTGTCTGTCACAGCTGGCCCTTGCTAATTGCTATACTGTGCCAGGCCCAGCACATTCAGTGCCTAGTGTGACTGCTGCACATTGTATTCTAATACCAGTCACTGCATACCTTTCACTGCATCTGTATGACAGCACATTGTTATACCAGCAGTCACTGCATACCTTTCATTGCGCCTGTGACTGCACATTGTTATACTAGCAGTCACTGCATCCATTTTCACTGCACCTGTGTGACTGCTGCACATTGTATTATAATACCAGTCACTGCATACCTTTCACTGCATCTGTGTGACTGCAAACTGTTTTATACACCAGTCAGTGCATACTTTTCACTGCATATGTGACTGCACATTGTATTATACCAGCAGTCAATGCATACCTTTCACTGCACCTTTGTGACGGCACATTGTATTATACCAGCAGTCAGCCAGGCCGCAATTATTTTTCTAAAAAGGCGATACCCAAACTGTACCGTGATCTTGAAAGGCAAGTGGTGTCATCTCTAGCACACAGCGTTGGGTCAAGGGTCCATCTGACCACAGATGCCTGGTCTGCAAAGCACGGTCAGGGCAGGTACATTACTTATACAGCACATTGGGTCCTTCCTTGGATGTGGGGTGTTAGCCGTTTCTCTCAGGCTCCCACTCCGGACCGGAATCTAATCCTGATTTCCCGGCCATTAGCCATTACCCGTGGTAACCATGGTGCAGAAAGTACCAAAGAGAGTTGATCACACAGTTGAATGAATGGCAGATTTGCCCTCCATAATAGATTCCTGGTAAAGGATTTCAAGTGTACTCATCATTATACAGGGCCTCGAAAGAGTCCTGTATTGTTATTTTTCGTCACTACCTCCCCGAGTTGGGACTTGCGTGCCTTGCTTGCTGCCTTACTTGGATGTGTGGTGGTAGCCGTTTCTCAGGCTCCCACTCCGGACCGGAATTGAACTGATTCCCCGGCCGTACCTGGGGAAACAGTCAGTCCCCACACAGCATCTCTCCCTGCCTGCTGGCCGCTGCTGCCTGCCCCAAGACTAAGTCAACCCCCCCACACAGCATCTCTGCCTTCAGGCCGCTTGACTGCCTTCTCCGCCACCACCAACAGGGTACAGGACTCCAGGTGGATTCCTGAACAAAAAGAATAATAATTTTTCTGGTGCGTTGTACCTCTGCCTAATTTTTCTGGGTGCACTGGGGCTGCAACAACTAAACAAAAGGCATGTACATGTGCCAATTCCCCTTTGTGATCGTTACCTTGCCACAGTGAAGGGGCTTGCGTATCACGATGAAGCAATGACCAGCTATATGAGTGTGTTGGGTGGCCCACCTGACCCAAGATAATAAGGTTGTTGCTTCATTGTGGACATACCAAATTTGATCAGCTGGACACTCAGTCATTGTTGTACTGTCATTGAGCTACCTCATTCCGACCATATGGGCTTTAAAACCACCATCGCCTGCACTCTCGCCATGGTGCGCACCAGTCCAGCACTGCCATCACTACACAAACAGCTGTTTGCGGTGCGTTACACAGTGAGTTTGGTCTGTCAGTCTGAAGCAGTACACTAATTACACTACCTGATTGATGTATACACACGTAAGAAGTTTGAGAGCACTTTATGCCTCCAATTTAGCAATGCAATGTGATTTCTGCCTTTAAAACCCTGCTCTGCGTCTAATCCATAATTTTCCCTGGGACTTTTGGCGTGTATCCCACTCCGCCATGCCCCCCTCCAGGTGTTAGACCCCTTGAAACATCTTTTCCGTCACTTTTGTGGCCAGAATTAGTGTTTGTAGTTTTGAAAGTTCGCCTGCCCATTGTAGTCTATTGTGGTTTGCAAAGTTCACATGTTCGTGAACTTTTGCGGAAGTTCGCGTTCAAGGTTCACGAACCTAAAATTGGAGGTTCGAGCCATCTCTATTTACTTATAGCACTAATTATCCTAGATGGCTTATTATCTCATTATTCAGATTGTCACCTGACTGCCTGCAGATCCAGTGCAGATCCAGTGTTTTGTAGGAATGTTGTATACACTTGCATTGCATAGGAGTCACATAGCTGTTATTTTTTACAAATATTTTTGCTTTTATTAGGAACACAGTTGGATCATGGAATGTGCATGTGTTTAGGTGATAATAGCTGGGGCTCTGTGGGTGGTTCATGTTTCATTATAGCTTAAAGAGGAACTCCAGTGAAAATAATGTAGTAAAGTGCTTCATTTTTTACCATAATTATGCATAAATGATTTAGTCAGTGTTAGCTCATTGTAAAATCTTTCCTCTCCCCGATTTACATTCTGACATTTATTACATGGTGACATTTTTACTGTGGGCAGGTTATGTAGCTGCTCCTAGCTGTTTTGGCTGTTAGAGACTGCTGTAAACAGCTAATTCCTGTCTGTGAACCTTGTTACATTGTAACAAACTGCCAAAAGTACCACGGTACTCTGAGCTTCTTGTGGGAGGGGTTTCAGCACAAAATCAGTCATACGGTGCCCCCTGATGGTCTGTTTGTGAAAAGCATTATATTTCTCATGTAAAAGGGGGTATCAGCTACTGATTGGGATAAAGTTCAATTCTAGGTTGGAGTTTCTCTTTAATAAAGCCTGTGCTAGTTCTCTCATATGCCTTTTTTCTTGTTTGTCACGCATGTATTTCTCTGGCAAGAAGTTTTAAATCAGGATGATACCATTTATTGGCTAACTAAAAAGAATAAGAATAAGCAAATTATTCTTTTTAGTTAGCCAATAAATGGTATCATCCTGATTTAAAACTTCTTGCTTTTACTGATGGCTAACACGGCACAATACCCTACTGCTACTGTATTTCTCTGGGTTGATTTAAGATTTTCTTGTGGATAGCGTTGCTTTTTTCCACTTCCTTCAACTCCCCAGCTTTATATCACTTAAAAGTTAACTGTGAGAGGGATATTTAACCACTTCCCGACCGCCTAGCGCACAGAGGCGGCCGGGAAGTGGAGCCCGGCTCACCCACAGAGGCGGCGGTCCTTCTAAGGGCATGGGCGGAGCGATCGCGTCATCCGTGACGCGATCCTCCGCCAGCGCCTGTCACCGCTCGCCCGCCGCAACATCCCGCCGGCTATACGGAAGCGCCGGCGGGATGTTAACCCCGCGATCGCCGCATACAAAGTGTATAATACACTTTGTAATGTTTACAAAGTGTATTATACAGGCTGCCTCCTGCCCTGGTGGTCCCAGTGTCCGAGGGACCACCAGGGCAGGTTGCAGCCACCCTAGTCTGCACCCAAGCACACTGATTTCTCCCCCCCTGCCCCAGATCGCCCACAGCACCCCTCAGACCCCCCCCCCCCCCTGCCCACCCCCCAGACCCTTGTTTGCACCCAATCACCCCCCTAATCACCCATCAATCACTCCCTGTCACTATCTGTCAACGCTATTTTTTTTTTTCAACCCCCCCCCCTGCCCACTGCCCCCTCCTGATCACCCCCCACCCCTCAGATTCTCCCCAGACCCCCCCCCCCTGTGTACTGTATGCATCTATCCCCCCTGATCACCTGTCAATCACCTGTCAATCACCTGTCAATCACCTGTCAATCACCCATCAATCACCCCCTGTCACTGCCACCCATCAATCAGCCCCTAACCTGCCCCTTGCGGGCAATCTGATCACCCACCCACACCAATAGATCGCCCGCAGATCCGACATCAGATCACCACCCAAACGCAGCGTTTACATCTATTCTCTCCTCTAAACACCCATCAATCACCCATCAATCACCCATCAATCACCCATCAATCACCCATCAATCACCCATCAATCACCCATCAATCACCCATCAATCACCCATCAATCACCCATCAATCACCACCTGTCACTGTTACCCATCAGATCAGACCCTAGTCTGCCCCTTGCGGGCACCCAATCACCCGCCTACACGCTCAGATTGCCCTCAGACCCCCCCTTATCAATTCGCCAGTGCAATATTTACATCTGTTCTTCCCTGTAATAACCCACTGATCACCTGTCAATCACCTGTCAATCACCCATCAATCACCCCCTGTCACTGCCACCCATCAATCACCCCCTGTCACTGCCACCCATCAATCAGCCCCTAACCTGCCCCTTGCGGGCAATCTGATCACCCACCCACACCAATAGATCGCCCGCAGATCCGACATCAGATCACCACCCAAGCGCAGTGTTTACATCTATTCTCTCCTCTAAACACCCACTAATTACCCATCAATCACCCATCAATCACCCCCTATCACCACCTGTCACTGTTACCCATCAGATCAGACCCTAATCTGCCCCTTGCGGGCACCCAATCACCCGCCTACACGCTCAGATTGCCCTCAGACCCCCCCTTATCAATTCGCCAGGGCATTTACATCTGTCCTTCCCTGTAATAACCCACTGATCACCTGTCAATCACCCATAAATCACCCCCTGTCACTGCCACCCATCAATCACCCCCTGTCACTGCCACCCATCAATCAGCCCCTAACCTGCCCCTTGCGGGCAATCTGATCACCCACCCACACCAATAGTTCGCCCGCAGATCCGACGTCAGATCACCTCCCAAGGGCAGTGTTTATATCTGTTCTCTACCCTAAACACCCACTAATTACCCATCAATCACCCCCTGTCACTGCTACCTATCAGATTAGACCCCTATCTGCCCCTAGGGCACTCAATCACCCGCCCACACCCTCAGAATGCCCTCAGCCCCCAGCCCTGATCACCTCGCCAGTGCATTGCTTGCATCTATTCCTCCCTCTAATCACACCTTGAGACACCCATCAATCACCTCCTGTCACCCCCTAGCACACCTACCCATCAGATCAGGCCCTAATTTGCCCCGTGTGGGCTCCTGATCACTCGGCCAAACCCTCAGATCCCCCTCAGACCCCCTTCCAATCACCTCCCCAGTGCATTGATTGCATCTATTTTCCCCTCTAACCACCCCCTGAGACACCCATCAATCACCTCCTGTCACCCCCCCTAGCACTCCTATCCATCAGATCAGACCCAATACAACCGGTCATCTAAAAGGCCACCCTGCATATGACCGGTTCCACAAAATTCGCCCCCTCATAGACCACCTGTCATCAAAATTTGCAGATGCTTATACCCCTGAACAGTCATTTTGAGACATTTGGTTTCCAGACTACTCACGATTTTGGGCCCGTAAAATGCCAGGGCGGTATAGGAACCCCAGAAACGGACCCCATTTTAGAAAAAAGACACCCCAATGTATTCTGTTAGGTGTATGACTAGTTCATAGAAGATTTTATTTTTTGTCATAAGTTAGCGGAAATTGATTTTTGTTTTTTTTTCACAAAGTGTCATTTTTCACTAACTTGTGACAAAAAATAAAATCTTCTATGAACTCGCCATACACCTAACGGAATACCTTGGGGTGTCTTCTTTCTAAAATGGGGTCACTTGTGGGGTTCCTATACTGCCCTGGAATTTTAGGGGCCCTAAACCGTGAGGAGTAGTCTTGAAACAAAAATGACCTGTGAAATCCTAAAGGTACTCATTGGACTTTGGGCCCTTTTTTTGCACCCTAACTGCGCTAAAGGGCCCAAAGTCCAATGAGTACCTTTAGGATTTCACAGGTCATTTTGAGAAATTTTGTTTCAAGACTACTCCTCACGGTTTAGGGCCCCTAAAATGCCAGGGCAGTATAGGAACCCCACAAATGACCCCATTTTAGAAAGAAGACACCCCAAGGTATTCAGTTAGTAGTATGGCGAGTTCATAGAAGATTTTATTTTTTGTCACAAGTTAGCGGAAATTGATTTTAATTGTGTTTTTTCACAAAGTGTCATTTTCCGCTAACTTGTGACAAAAAATAAAATCTTCTATGAACTCACCATACTCCTAACGGAATACCTTGGGGTGTCTTCTTTCTAAAATGGGGTCATTTGTGGGGTTCCTATACTGCCCTGGCATTTTAGGGGCCTTAAACCGTGAGGAGTAGTCTTGAAACGAAATTTCTCAAAATGACCTGTGAAATCCTAAAGGTACTCATTGGACTTTGGGCCCTTTAGCGCAGTTAGGGTGCAAAAAAGTGCCACACATGTGGTATCGCCGTACTCAGGAGAAGTAGTATAATGTGTTTTGGGGTGTATTTTTACACATACCCATGCTGAGTGGGAGAAAGATCTCTGTAAATGGACAATTGTGTGTAAAAAAATTAACAAATTGTCATTTACAGAGATATTTCTCCCACCCAGCATGGGTATGTGTAAAAATACACCCCAAAACACATTATACTACTTCTCCTGAGTACGGCAATACCACATGTGTGGCACTTTTTTGCAGCCTAACTGCGCTAAGGGGTCCAAAGTCCAATGAGCACCTTTAGGCTTTACAGGGGTGCTTACAATATAGCACCCCCCAAAATGTCAGGACAGTAAACACACCCCACAAATGACCCCATTTTGGAAAGTAGACCCTTCAAGGTATTCAGAGAGGGGCATGGTGAGTCCGTGGCAGATTTCATTTTTTTTTGTCGCAAGTTAGAAGAAATGGAAACTTTTTTTTTTTTTTTTTCAGTGTCATTTTCTGCTTACTTGTGACAAAAAATAATATCTTCTATGAACTCACTATGCCTCTCAGTGAATACTTTGGGATGTCTTCTTTCCAAAAAGGGGTCATTTGGGGGGTATTTATACTATCCTGGAATTCTAGCCCCTCATGAAACATGACAGGGGGTCAGAAAAGTCATAGATGCTTGAAAATGGGAAAATTCACTTTTTGCACCATAGTTTGTAAACGCTATAATTTTTACCCAAACCAATAAATATACACTGAATGGGTTTTTTTTTTTATCAAAAACATGTTTGTCCACATTTTTCGCGCTGCATGTATACAGAAATTTTACTTTATTTGAAAAATGTCAGCACAGAAAGTTAAAAAAATCATTTTTTTGCCAAAATTCATGTCTTTTTTGATGAATATAATAAAAAGTAAAAATCGCAGGAGCAATCAAATAGCACCAAAAGAAAGCTTTATTAGTGACAAGAAAAGGAGCCAAAATTCATTTAGGTGGTAGGTTGTGTGAGCGAGCAATAAACCGTGAAAGCTGCAGTGGTCTGAATGGAAAAAAAGTGGCCGGTACTTAAAGTGACTCTGTAACAAAAATTACAACGTTTTTTCTACCATCCTACAAGTTCCTAAACCTATTCTAATGTGTTCTGGCTTACTGCAGCACTTTATACTATCACTGTCTCTGTAATAAATCAATGTATCTTTCCCCTGTCAGACTTGTCGGCCTGTGTCTGGAAGGCTGCCAACTCTTCCGTGCTGGTCTGTTCCTCTATGCACACTCCAGTGTGTGTGCTATTTACATAAGCCAGCAGCTTCTCTGCTATCTTATCAGTGATAGAAGAGAGCTGGATAAAAATCCTCCTCTGTTAGGCTGTGAAAGGAGCTGGGCTGTCACATACTGAGGAATTAACGACATAGGCAGAGCTGTCTGCAGGAAGCCTGTCACTTCAGTGGGTGAGAGCTGAAGGGGTCAGAAGGTAAACAATCACAAGTGATCTCTTGAGATTCAGAAGTAAGGCTGTATACAGCCTGCTTGTGTATGGATGTATTTTCTATGTGTGGACATACTGTACATCAACCTACTTCCTGTTTTGGTGGCCATTTTGTTTGTTTATAAACAAACTTTTTAAAACTGTTTTTGACTACTTTTAATGTGGTGGGGAGCGGCAAAATTGTGACAGAGGGTAATAGATGTCCCCTAACACACTGGTATGTTTACTTTTGTGCGATTTTAACAATACAGATTCTCTTTAAGGGGTAGAAAGCCCTAGGTCCTCAAGTGGTTAAAAGTATGCTATATTTGTTTCCTTTTAAACAATACCAGTTGACAGGTAGCCCTGCTGATCTATTTGGCTGCAGTAGTCTGTGAATCTCACCAGAAACAAGCATGCAGCTAATCTTGTCAGACTTGACAATAATGGCATAAACACCTGATCGTCATATGCTTGTTCAGGATCTATGGCTAAAGGTGTTTTAGAGGTAGAGGATCAGCAGGACAGCCAGGCACTTCGTATTCTTTAAAAGGAAAAAAAATATGGCAGCCTCTATATCCCTCTCACGTCAGCTGTATTATAAAAACTCTCTGACTTTGAAGGCATGGCAGGGTACACTGGTTTACTGGTGAGAAAAGGTAATGTTTACAGCATAAATGTACTTTTTAAATAGTCCTATAACAAATGTGTTAGTTGGCTACTTTAAATGACACACACACACACACACACACCCACCCCAGCAGTCCCTAGTCCCCTCTCAACTGCACCCAGAGATTACAAGAAGCTCCCAACTGCCCATGGTGCGGTCAGTCATTTGACGGGGTCTGTCAGATTTCCAGGGTACTTCAGACATTTTGTTTTCATTGTTTAATCCATTTGAAGCTTCCCAGAGTTGTTCTTCAGGAATGTCAAAGGAATTGATCATATTAGTTTGTGTTATGAGAGAAATCCAGTCTCATGGTGTGGTTTGAATGATGTGTGGTAGTTTTACAGTAGTTTTGTTGAAGGAAAACAATATGTACTATATTGCATTGGAAATGTTTACAGTGTAAAAAAAAACTTTTACTCCAGATGCATCCTTGTCTGCTTTAACTATAAATGTTGTATGTCTTTTCAGCTATCCTGTAATCCTGTCAATTGAAAACCACTGCAGTGTGATGCAGCAGAAGAAAATGGCGCAGTATTTAACTGAAATTCTTGGAGACAAGTTAGATCTTTCTTCTATAATGAATGGAGATCCAGCAAAGCTGCCATCTCCTGACAACCTGAAAGGAAAGATATTAGTGAAGGTATACATGCCTCTAATCTAACAGAAGACCTGTCCTGAAAGTGTACCATTTTGCTGTTGCCTGTCTTGATTAGGTGATTTTAGCAGTTTGAGTTCCACATCTAGAACCAACATGCAGCCAGAATATTAGGCTAAGCTGGACTAGATTTGGAGGTTGAGAAAGCATTTGAAGCAAAGGATCAGCACAGGGATGTCCAGCTCCAGTCCTCAAGGGCCAAGGTTCGCACGCATTTTTGGCACAGCTCAAATAAATTTAATTGATGGGACTGAATTATGAAAAGACGTGGTTCATCAAGTAGAACACATTTCTTCATTTCTCAGTTAATCCTAAACACTGGCATGGATTTGGCCCTCGAAGACTTGGATTTGACAGTTGGACATAGCACTTTCAAAAGGAAGTGAGCAAATGGCACCTTTCATAATGCTCCGTTCAGATTACCTTGATGTTGGGACAGGTACCATGCACGCTGTGCAACCACACTGCAAGAAATATCTCTATCCTCTAAGACGGGTGTAGCCATGAACGACTACATGGTTGTTACTCTACTAGACTGTGCAAAGTGATACTCGTGTATCTATGTACTGTATGTTGCAGTGCAGGGATCTATAAGGTTCTCTCAACACGGCCTGATGTTAAACTCATACCGTGTATTGTCTAAACGGCAAAAATGTAGGAAAAAGTCTAACAGCTGTATGACACTTAAGGTGAATAGCTTCCTAGCAAGTAGCTTAAATTTGTTCTATAACCTTAAGCCCTGTACACATGCTAGATGAACCTCGCCCGAGGAGTTTAATGAGCGCCTCTGCCCAAAATCCACGGATCAGTGAATAATGGCGCACAGTGCCTATGCATAAAAATGGCGCCTCATTAAAAAGATACGCTTATCGCTATTTATCGTTAGTACTGCATAATAATGGCGCACAGGGAGAAAAAAAGTAAAACAGCACACACTAACGTTATTTATCAATAGTGTCACACACTAACGTTATTTATCAATAGTGCCGTTCATTTGCCAAACAGCAGACGTTATTTAACTGCAAAACGGTGAATGGATTTAATGAAACACTGTCAAGGTGAGGGTTAGGCACCACCAGGGGAGTGGTTAGCGTTAGACACCACTGGGGTGGTCTTAGGGTTAGGCACCATCAGGGGTGGTCTTAGGGTTAGGCACCACCAGGGGGGTGTTAGGGTTAGGCACCACCAGGGGGGTGGTTAGGGTTAGGCACCACCAGGGGGGTGGTTAGGCACCAACCGGGGGGGGTCTTAGGGTTAGGCACCACCGGGGGGTCTTAGGGTTAGGCACCACCAGGGGGGTGGTTAGGGTTAGGCACCACCAGGGGGGTGGTTAGGGTTAGGCACCACCAGGGGGGTGGTTAGGGTTAGGCACCACCAGGGGGGTCGTTAGGGTTAGGCACCACCAGGGGGGTCTTAGGGTTAGGCACCACCAGGGGGGTTTAGGGCTTAGGGATAGGTACAGAGAGGGTTCTGTGTGTTAACGGTAAATAACAATAAGCGGCAAACGGATTAGCGGCAACACCGTGCGCCATTATTCTCAGGCGCCATTTTCAGATGGATCCCAATATCCAGCGTGTGCACTGCAGCCTCCGACCCACTCAGCCAGCGATCTGCCTGAACATTGTTCTCTCCACTTGCCCATCACCCACCACATGAACTCACTCCTGCGTCACTCCCTCCGCCACCTGCATAGGGACAGAACACATCATTAGCCTACAGCCTAACCACACATCTGTCAGACCTCGGCTGGGGCCATGTCACCCGAGTGATCAGGTACCAATCCCCGATGGGCAATATGACTCGTACTTGTGTACGGAGCTCTCCAACTCTCCATGTTTATTATACAGATGTCTTTTTACCCAAAGGCTGACATTTTGTCTAGTAATCTTGATTACTTCTTTGCTTTTGGCATGGCTATTCTCATGGGTTAATGCGTTTGTCATTTTTGCTGTGACTTCCCTTGAGCAGAACAGGACTTCTCATCCTGTAGTCAATACTGCTGACATCTGGAAGATCAATAAAGTCTGTGCACGGGCCTTGTTAAAGCTGAAATTTACATCTAGCCACTTTCTTTGCATTCTGCAGCATTCTTAGAAATCTGCTGTAGTTATTTGTCTATAAGTATAATAAGCTTTAGGGCTTTTTACATTTGCAGCTGCCCAGGGGAAGTTACCCTGGAAGTATTCAGTTACTATTCAGTAACTATCAGAGTTTTGGGTATCATGCGTATTTTAAATTTAACAATTCTAACAGATCAGGACCAGATTTACCATAAGGCACTGTGGGCATGTGCCTACAGGAACCTAATGATGGAAAGTTGCCCCCCACACACAAAATGCCTCCCTCCCTCCTTCCCTATGCAGACTCCTGAGTAGAGCATAAATGAGAGGTTACTCACCCAGCTCTCTGCATTCCACTAAAGAAAACCTGAACTGAAAATTAAAAGCCAAAATAAGCATACACAAGTCATACTTACCTCCTGTGTAGTCTACTCCTCAATCTCTTTTTCCTCTCCTGCGTCCTGTTTGTCCACTGTGATCAATGGAATTCTCCGTTCTCCATTTTGAAAATGGCCATTACACCATAACAGCTTTCTGGTCAGCACATGGTTAAACTGTAACATCGCCTACTTGAGCCATAGGGAAACATGAACACATCAGTTCTCCTCTCAGCTGTAACTGACAGCAACTGATATATAACTGAGAGCAACTGATATATTTCAGTTCTGACAAAATGTTGTCAGAACTGGAAGGGTTCACCGTCAGCAGAAAATGGTGAGCTTCTGAGAGGAACTGATGGCAAGGTAACTATGTAATGTTCATTTGAAGTTACCTCGAGTGTTTATTTTAAATAATTTTACTCAGTACAGGTTCTCTGGACTGGCACCACTAGCTACTTAGTATTAGGTAGCCAGAGGTAACCTCAGTATTAAGGGACACATGTAGCAAGGGGCAAGGGAACTAAGGCAGAAGTGACAGCTGGGCTAGCCAGACAGAGGTGCCTGGCTCTTCTACTGACCACATATGCTATTGCTCCGTTGTTATTGCCTGATGAAGTGGGGTCAAACCTGTGAAACGCATTGCATATTTGGAGTTCATGAATAAAATATATTGACTGTCTTTACTACAGTCGTTTTGTGTCTACTTGGAGGAGGTAAGGCCACCACTACCTCCTCTATTTACCAAGAATTTGGTTTTTAAGCTCATTTAGCTTCCTTTTATCCTTTTGGCGCCTCTGTTCTCCTGCATAATATTGAGTCCACCCTGGGTGGAGGGTTGAACCCCCTTTTTCTCATCTACAGAGAGCGACTTCTTCTTCCTGAGTGGGGTCAGGAAAATCTCCCCACCTGCCTTTACAGTGGTTGCCTAATGGTAACCCTGGTTTGTGAGTATTAATATTTACTCTATCTAGTAACCATTTACCAGTACATATTACACTATTGGGGCTCTTGGTGTTCCTTGTTTTTAGCTGAGCTAGCCAGCACACTTGCGATGCAGTTCACCACAAGTGTGCTGCGGGGGGTTGTAGGTTCATGGAGGTCGAAGTCTAGGGTGCCAGGTCATCTGTGCCTATAGGCTCTTGTGATGTAAATCCAGGCCTATAGCAGATCCCATGATTCTGAACATGATTGTTTGAAAGGAAATGCATATGGCAGCCTCCATACTCTCTCACTTCAGTTGTCGTTAAAGGGTTCTTTAAGTCAACTAGGATTTTTTTCCTTCGCTGTCTACATAGGCAATCCAGGCCGGATTTATACTTTCTGTACCTCTTGGTCAAGTATGTTGTTGCTATCCTTTCATGTGCAGAAGCGCCCCTCCCATTCCATGTGCAGCCCCCTCTTCCATGTGTGTCATCTATGTACTGTTGCCTCTTTCATGAACCGCTCCCTTAAGCATCAGTTTCCCTTTTTTCATATGTTGCTCCCCATTTGAGGCCTCCTCTTTCATATATAGCAACCAGTCTTTCATGTTCAGGTGCCTTCTTGGGTTGCTGCTGCCCAAGACCTGGGCCTTTGTGGCCTATTCAGAAATCTGGCCCTGTAGAAAATGCAGAGACACCTACCGCTGTGTCTGCTCTCTGCTTTCTGTCTTGTTCCCTGCAATTTCCCTGGGTAGATCAGTCAGTCACCAGGAGTCAACGGCTGAACAGGAAGTGAAAGAGCTCCCGACTCTCCCTGCTCAATGGGTCCTTGCACCTGCTGGCTGGATAGCTCAGCCCCGTGCACGATAGTGAGATGTGCGCGCACCCGCAAGCTCACGCATATGCTCTTTAGTCCGTTACTGTGCATTTTCTCACACTTGCTCCCACAAGAACTGTGCTTTTGCCGACTCTGGCTGCTCGTGCACTAAAGCAGGAAACACAGTGCACAAGCGCTTACATGTGGAATAGTAAGCTAAACCAGAAGTTATTTCAGCCGCCAACGCAACTTTGAATAAATTAGATGAACGAAAATTAGCTGTATAACAAAAAAAACCTCTAGAGTGGCAAATATACGGTGAACAATATCTAGAAGATAAAAGCTACAAGGTGCATATTTTATTTTAAAAAATAGATTTGACTTAGGCTTTCCTTTAATTTATCGTTGATTCTCTATCGCCCCCCCCCCCCCCCCCCCCATTGGTTCTTCATTATACAATGTTACGATTAGATGTTGTTTTGAAGAGTTCTAATTAGTATTGCTACCTAACAGCATTTGATGCAACCAAGTGGTGAACCAGTGTCATTAAGCTAGCACAGATTTGCTTTTGCCAGAAAGCATGTGAAGGGGGAGTTGTTCCCTTGGTAGAAGAGCTCTGTGTGTAGACACATTCAAGAAAACAAGTTTACTGATCGCTTTACCCTGGAGAGCCATTATTTGTGCTACAATGGTTTAGAGGCTTTGTTAATGTAGCTCTTTCCCTATTGTTGGCTAAATATTGTATTGTGCAGCTGCCCATTAAAGTGGACTTGTGATCGTCTATTAAAGAGCCTGCAAAGAACAATTCTAGGAAATGGTCGTCTGTTTTTTGTTTGGTGTTGTCTATTTTTAATTTGCTGAGATGATTAGTCTGCAAAAACATGACCTTAGATGACTGTGCCTTCATCTGCTTCTCCATCCAACACCTAAAATACACTTTAATAAGAAATAAGGCAAAAATTCTGACTGTTGTAGCCTTGAGAAAATGTGATAAGCAGAACAGCCACTGGAAACTGAGGGGTTAGGGCAGGATCCTCAGAAACTGGAAGCTTATTAGTTTGCTACTTTTAGGGGAGGGGGGGCAGATTTATTCTGTGGAAGAAAAAGAGGAAAATGTATTTTAATTTCCTTTCTGACCATACAGTACTTGAAGAAACAGAAATAGACCACAACATATGAGGTCTTGGTTTGTGCTACAAACATTCATACACTCAAACCAGACCTTTTCCAAAGCAGAATCCATTTTTATGGCAACTATGCAAGGGAGGGGCCGTAAGCCTCAGTTGTGAGGGAGTCTCTCATTGGCTACACACAATCCGAGACAGATGACTGTCCTACGTCATCAGGGTGCTTTAGATTTGTGCAGCTGCAGCCAGGCCTCATGCTGCCACCTTCAGATGTCCTCTCCAGAGAAAGTAAATGATATGACAAATATTCCAGCTGCCATGCAAACTTAAAGAGGAACTATAACGACATAGCAGAAAGCAGTAAATTATTTAGGATACCCATTTTTATATTAAATATCCTTGTTTCAGCATTAGAAACACTTCCTAAAGTTATTTATTGCCCATCCCCCCCCCCCCCTTCCGGGCTTTCTGGGAGACCAGACATCTTTTCTACTGGTTTTAGAAGATTGAGTAAACAGAAATTTCCCAGAGAACACATGTATACCAGTTTCCAGGCAGCCCTGCAGTTTGAATCTGGACGCAGGGTACAATACATACATTTTACAGAATACAGTGATCCTTTTTTTAAATAATTCAGCCTCAAATACCTCTTGAAACATACATTTTTGACATGCAGTTATCAATGGAGATATCTTTTCTTTCACAATGGGGGTCAGTTTATATTGCCCAGAATTGCTACATGTTCACTTTATTGCTAACGCAAGGCATATAGTACATGTTCTGACACTGGGCACCATTATCTCTTTCAGGGGAAGAAACTGCCTGCCAGCATTAGTGATGATGCAGAAGAAGGGGAGGTTTCCGATGAAGACAGTGCTGATGAGATTGATGAGGACTGCAAACTCCTAAATGGCGATGTATGTAAGGCAGGTGTGCTGTATGTTATAGGATGTGACTGTGTATGAATATTATCAGCATATCCTACTGACAGAGATCCGTGCACTTTTCAGTACCTGTCAGTAAAGCCTAAAAGGTTCATAAAATTACTGTATGTCTTGTTATATTAATCTATAACAGTGTTTTATAAATGTTTAAAAAGCACGTAGTGAAATGCAGTACAATCCACATTAAAGGATGATGCTACTCATAAATTTAGTTTTTGGAGGAGGATAATGGGGGTGGGGTTTCATGATGTAAAATTTCATTTACGCCAATTCACAAGTTGCTGCTCAGTGATCAAAACAACATTGAGCAATTAAAACCGGTTGTCTCATTTTCAGATTTCCGCTCAATCTGGTCAGCAACAGATAGACAGGCACCCTCAGCCCATCTTGGGCTGCATTCACAGTGGTGCCTTGCGGCATGGTATAACGGCTTGTGACCTCCCAAAGCACTGCATGCAGTGCATGTTAATAGCAGCTGTGAAGCATAGTTTTCATTGACTGTATGCGGCACAACACGTGGATGGCTTTCCTATTCCATTGTGTTTCTGCCGTTACAGGAAAAGCAACAAAATGCCCACTTTGAACCTGGCCTCATATTGAGGTAGGATAGGGGGTTAGGGGCTAGGGATCACCAGTAGAGCGGGAGTATAGGAGCCCGCCAAACAAAATCCAGTATGGCTGAATAGTGTTCCCCTGAGAAGGGTCACCTTCATGAGACCATTGGATTGCTGACTGTCACCTCATGTGAAATAAATGATTGTATTGGGCAGCAGTCGTAAGTCTTTAAAAGTTGGGTCCATCTTTTTGACCCATTTGATACGGTAAAATGGGGCTGTTAAAGTGCCACTTTCAAATTGGAAAGTTAACATTAATAGTACAATCTCCCGAACGATCAAATGTACAATCTATCACATTGGGTACAGTTAATTGTTCCGACGATCTGAATTTTGGAACTATTCTTTCAACCTAATCGGATTGCTCATCATTTTCTTCTCCATTGGTGGGCTGAAGCTCCTTTAGAATTGTATTTATTTTTTAAGATCCATTCATTTCTTCCATGAATTATTCCAAGCATCTGGATTGCTGCAGTGCACTGTACACTGAGCACTACATTTATATAAGGCATGCAAATTAAATCACAGAAGATGATTTGCCTTCATTTAACAAATGTGTCAGAAAGAAGGAACTACTTTAAATATTGCTTTCAAGTAGAAATGTGATTGGTCAAGGTGGAACATCTCTCAGCATATTTCTACTTCAATTAATATAATAATTAATAAGAAAATAACAAGCCTCTTCACCTTGAAAGTCTGCTTTGTCAAATCCGTTCAGTCCATTGATGCCACGTTGGCATTGTATTTTATTGGTTGAAACTGTATCTCTTGCTGTGGCTATATATTTTTATTTTTTTTTAACTTTCTTTTTATGAAATTTTTTGTATGAGGAAAAAAGATGAAGATAGTCATACTCAGTGTAGCATAAAGAAAACTGAGAAAAAGAAAATGCACAATGCTTCATAAGTGGCACCTTAACTAAAGGCAGGTATCCACGTTGGATGTTTAGTAATCATATGTTAAAGCAGAATGAAACCCAGCATTTCTTCTTTGCTCTAAAAGATTTACAGCATATTCTATACTGCCACCATTTCTTTTTTTACTAAAACAGCATTCAAAGGGTTAAACACAGGACTTATAAGCTCGCTGCCAGGAAAGCTGGACACATCCGAACTGGAGATAATGTTATCTTGTGTTTACATTCCTCACTTGATACAATTAAGTAAACATTTCTCTGACACTGCAGACTTTCCTTAACACAGACAGGCACTCAAAAAGCATTTCTGCACACATTGCAATATGAAAACACATGTTATGAATAAAATGCAAAGTCCGCTCTCAGAGCAAAAAAAGTGTACTTTGGGAACTTTTAATTTCTAAATGAATAATAATACTTATGCACAAAAGCAGATATGAGAACCGTATGGCATATACAAAGTAGGAAAACAGGTTTATATTGAACCTTATGTCAGGGTTTTATACTGCTTTAAAGAGACTCTGTAATAAAAAGAAAAACGTCCCCGGGGGTAACTTACCTCGGGAGGGGGAAGCCTCAGGGTCCCAATGAGGTTTCCTCCATCCCTGTAGCTGCAGGCAATCCAGCGTTGGCTCCCCAAAGCGCCCCACAATCCGGGCTCGACAAGTCTGACAAGGCTTGATAGATTTACTTTCCCTGGCTCCAACGGGGGTGCTGTTGCGGCTCTCAGCACGGAGATAGGCGGAAATAGCCGATTTGTCAGGTCCGCTCTACTACCCAGGCACAGGAGACTTGTGCCTGCTCAGTGGAGTGGACCGACAGCGATTGGCTATTTCCGCCTATCTTTGAGCGGAGAGCCGATACTGCACCTGCGCTGGAGCCGGGAAGGTAAGTATTTACATCCCCGCTCTTCGGAGGGTCACAGCAAGACCGCCGTGGGAAACAGGAGGACTGGGGAAGCCTCAATAGGATCTGGAGGCTTCCCCCTCCCGAGGTGAGTACATTTTTGTATTTTAGGATGTGAAAGGAAACCATAGCAACAAGACAAATAACATTTATATTGCGCTTTTCTTCTGGCGGACTCAAAGCGCCAGAGCTGCAGCTACTAGGACGTGCTCTAAAGGCAGTAGCAGTGTTAGAGAGTCTAGATGCTGGCTTACTAAATAGGAAGAGCAGATATTCGCATCCTGGTCTCCTGTGTCAGAGGTAGAGCCTTTAACCAGTACACTATCCAGCCACCTTAGTACCTGGAGAAAATATACAAACTGAACACAGACAATGTGAGTAGATATTATTATTATTATTATTATTATTTATTGTATTTATAAAGCGCCAACATATTACGCAGCGCTGGAAATATTTATGAGATACATGTAACCTTCCAAAAAAGAAAACAAAACCCCCACCGGATACACAGAGAGCCGAATATAGTACGGTATAGACGTTTACATTCAGCATGAATGTATCAATGAATGGAGGATACTCATAAACCTGGGTTCCGCCAAATAATCACCGCCTGTACATGTGCGAAAAACTGGTTCCTGCTGGGATTCGTGGATTACTCCTGGTGTGGTCACACACACACAACACACACACACCACACACCACACACCACACACCACACACCACACCCACCACACACCCACCACACACCCACCACACACCCACCACACACCCACCACCCACCACACACCCACCACACACCCACCACACACCCACCACACACCCACCACACACCCACCACACACCCACCACACACACACCACACACACACCACACACACCACACACACACCACACACACAACACACACACAACACACACACCACACACACACCACACACACACCACACACACACCACACACACACCACACACACACCACACACACACCACACACACACACACACACCACACACACACACACTTAAATACTATAGTAATAGTAAAAAGTAATTTTATTGTTTTTGGACCGCTCCTCGTCTTTTAGTTATTCTGTGCAGGCAGTATCCCTGCTGGGAAATAAACCTGGGGCTCAGAATCTTATCACACTTTTATACTGTTCATTTAAAGGACAACTGTACTGAGAGGTAAATGGAGGCTGCCATATTGGTTTCCATTTGAACAATACCAGTTGCCTGACATTCCTGCTGAACTATTTGGCTGCAGCAGTGTTTGAATAACACCAGAAACGAACATGCAGCTAACCTTGTCAGATCAACAATGTCTAACGCCTGATCTGCTGCATGCTTGTTCAGGGTCTATGGCTGAAAGTATTAGAGGCAGAGGATCAGCAGGAAAGCCAGGCAACTGGTATTGCTCAAAAGGAAATAAATGTATGGCAGCCTCCGTATCCCTCTCACTACAGTTGTCCTTTAAAGACCCTAAGAATTGGTTAGCAATTGGCAAAGGACTTCTCAGTGCCTTTGTCATCCATTACAAAAAAAAAAACCCTAAAAAAAAAAATTCCCATCCTGGAACTGGGGAGGGTGCATTAATAAAAGCTATTAAAGGGAACCTGAAGCAAGAGGTATACGGAGGCTGCCATATTTATTTCCTTTTAAACAATACCAGTTACCCGGCAGTCCTGCTGATCTCTTTGGCTTCAGTAGTGTCCGAATCCCACATATGATACAAGAATGTAGCTAATCTTGTCAGATTTTTGTCAGAAACCTATGATCTGCATGTTTGTTCAGGGTCTATGGCTAAAAGTATTATAGACAGAGAATCAGCAGGACTGCCAAGCAACTGCTATTGTTGAAAAGGGAATAAATATGGCAGCTTTCACATCCGTCTCACTTCAGGTGTCCTTTAAGTTAGAGTAGTGCATTATTTAAAATCCATGTCCGATTCTTGGCAATTGAGTACTGATGCAGAAGAGGGCGGTGCTTACATTGAAAATGCATACTTGCATGCAATAAATCTTCTGTTTATGACCATGCTATTCACATTGTGCAGGCCTACTACCACAAATGCCCTTACCCTTTCCCCACCCTACCGCACTCTGAATAAGTGCAGTGGGCAGGTTGGATACATCCAACAGCCTGGCAGCCAATATTGTTTGCCCGCACACTGCACATGTGCCAACATCAGGACAGATGGGGCAGGAAAGGGACACACAGGCACCCAGGAGAAGGGAGCAGTGGTGAGTTTTCAAGCAAGTCTGCCACAATGTAATGCGTAGACCTGTTAAGGTTGTAGTTGTACTACGCTTGAGATGAGAAGGAATAAGGACATCTTGTATAAATATTTAATAAATGTTACAGGGATTTGAGTGAAAGTTGTTCACCTTAAGGTCGCTGCAAAAAGCTTGTGAAAAACAGAAAAATAGAATGTTTATCCAGAGATTTTATCTGACTACCTTATGGAATTGGATATAAATGTTTCTATCTTAATAGAAAATTGATCAGTTCTTTTCAAGACTCAAGAGGCTTTAACATTTCCACCAGCGAAATTTGGTTTATTTTTTTTAACATGGTTTAAGTCTGATGTCGTGTTTTTTTTTTGTTTTTTTTTTCAACCTAAAAAACTTGCTTGTTGCTGGTTCCAAATGCGGTGTTGATAAGCAAGGTGAGAACAAGGAGATCTCAAGGAAAGTAGAGCAGTTGCATATAGCCAGTTATCATTGGACAAATGGCACAAGGATTCTGCTTGCTATTGGTAACTTCTCTAAGAGGCCTCCAAAGTTTACGGCTCCAATTTGCATAAATTGGTATATAGAATAAATATTGTATACAAAATGACTTGTTCTGTACAGTCTCTGTTTTGCCTGCCACATCCTTTACTGGGGAGCTGTTCCCAATGCCCATCATCCATGTTATATTGTGAAAGAATTAGTGAGCGCTGGCCTTCCATTAACAAAGCACAGCTCTTCTAGTTGGAGAGCTAAAGCTGTAACTCGGCTCAGTAGTGTGTGGAGAGCATTCTTGTGCTTGTTGCCTATAGCAACTAGACACTTTTTTTTTCATTTGTGAATCAGCGCTGTAAAATGGACAGTTGAAAGCAGAACAAATATTTCTGATGAGCTAAGCACCTGCTATGCATCTGGGATTTTTACACATGAATTTTAAAACCCACTGACCCCCCCCCCCCCCCCCCCCCCAAAAAAAAAAAATCAAATAAATATACAGTGAGCAAACCTGAATCACATATTTTATCTTCACAATCATTTAGTGTAATGGTTAAGGGCTCTGCCTCTGACACAGGAGACCTTGGTTTGAATCTCAGCTGTTCAGTAAGCCAGCACCTATTCAGTAAAGAGTCCTTGGGCTAGACCAGTGATCTGCAAGCTTGTAGTTCCTCAACAGCTGGAGAGCCAAGTCCCACAATACATTTGCCTTTATAAATCACTACTGTGGCTGTCAGACTCCTGCAATGCATTGTGGGACTTGTAGTTCCTTAACAGCTGTAGAGCCACATTTGCAGATCACTGGGCTAGACCCTAATGGCCCATACTCACGGGCTACAATTGTCGCCGCAACATGCCCCTGAGTATGCGGCGTTGGCGCGCACCACGAACTGTCGCCCGTCGCTGATGTCGCCAGGCGATTGGCGCGGTCAATCGCCTGGCGACAGTCGCCGCCGCAACTGTCGCTAGTCCGCGTGAGTACACGGACTAGCGACAGCAACATAATTGCCAATAGACGGCGCTTCCAGCGGGGGGAGGGACAACAGCGACAGTTTCCGCCACATCAGTTGCCAGGTCCCTCCACCGTGTGTATGCGGAGGGACCTGGCATGTTGCCGGCATGTCGCGCACACGCTCCCGTGTGCTAGCGACATGCCAAAAAGTTGCCCGAGAGTATGGGCCATAACACTGCTATTGCCTACTGAGTGCAGTAGTGCTCTAGTGGCTGCAGCTCAAGCGTTTTGAGTCCACCAGGAGAAAGGTGCAATATAAATGTTATTTGTCTTGTCTGTCTAACTTATTAAGCACATTTTTAAATACAATTTTTTTTCTTCAGGATTCCATTTTTTTTGGTTTCAGAGAGGTCTCCCTTGTTCTGGAGATGATGCTTAGTAGTGAGTCACTGACTTGTCACAGACCTGATATATGTGCAAATACTGAAACCCTGCATGCTTTCCCAAATCGCTGACTTATGTCAATGAAGCCAGGGGAGAGGATGATGGCCCTGTAGTTCAGCTGGGAATATATTTAATTTGTGTGTTATAGTATAATACCAGGGTGCCCATTGCGTTGATCGCAATCTACCAGTAGATCCCACAGGACTGCTGGGTAGATCTCGGTCGGCATTTAAAATACTCCAGATGCTGACTATGCAGCGCCAGCATACCATCTAATTGTGCTGCTATGCTACCCTATGCAGAGCAGTACACAGCCAATCAGGAGAGGCGCAGCAAGTGAAAGCCGCGTCCAGCCCGCCCCTCTTCCTCCCCAGCCGCCACTCTCCTCCATCACATTCAGGATCCCCCTCATAGCTGCTGAGTGCCTGGAGCACTGAGACCTCAGATAAGAAGCGACCCGCAGTGGAGAGGACAGTGTTGGGTAATGGTGCTTATACAGGAAGTGCTTTTCCTGTGTAGGTGCTGTTACCCACCGCTCTCTTCTCCACTGCAGGTTGTCTCTAATCTGAGGTCTCAATGCCAGCAATGGGGGTGACAATGTGGTGGAGGGAGAGGGAGCACCTATGCCTAGCTACCTATTTGGGGGAGCATCTATGTCTAGATACCTATATGGGGGCACTTATGCCTCGCTAACCTATACTGGGGGCACCTATGCTTGGCTACTTATATTGTGGCCACCTATACCTGGTTATTTTATATGGTGGTAGCTCTCTCGAGCTTGCTAATTTTCAAAGTAGCTTGCGAGTCAGTGTGGGCACCCCTGCATGTATGAATTGCATTGATATCAGTTTAATTGTAATAAAATTAGAATTTAATTGGTCATAATAATAATATTATTAATAATAATAATAATAATAATAATAATAATAATAATAATAATAATAATCAATGTTAAATTCAAACAGTAAAGTTGATTTACTCATGATGCCAGTACTGCCTTTTCTGACTTCCTCCCAGGCAGTGCCGGGCCGAGGCAGAGGCGAGAGAGACCCTGGCCTCAGGATGCAGTGTAGGAGGGGGCGCACAACTCACGCAGCTATCATTCCCTTACTGTGTTTACAACAGAGAGAAATAAGAAAAGGGGATACGTGGCAGTGACTGAAAGCCAGATAACTAGAGATTAAGGTGTTGAGGGCCCTGGGGCACCTCTTAGTCTAATAGCAATCAGTGTGTGACGGCTGGGGTGGGAGGGATGCATAGCTCCCAATTGTCCCTCTTTTGGAGGGACAGTCCCTCTTTGGGAGCCCTGACCCTCTGTCCCTCTTTCCTCCTGATTTATCCCTCTTTCAGGACTTTGTCCCTCTTTCTATGTAAATATTTATATATCTACTAAAAAATGTTTGACACTAAAATGTATTCCTATCCTTTAAATTGATATATTACTAATTTAAAAAGTTAATATGAAGGAAAATGAACCAGGATAGAAAGGACCAGTGTGGTTTGAATTAAAAAACATATGTTTCTTATGAAATCTTTATGGTATGCGTGACTAGGGGTGTGATAGGGGCATGAGGGGTGTGGCAGGGGCAGGGCTTAAGTTTCCGTCTTTCTCGTCTCAAAAAGTTGGGGGGTATGGGGATGGAGCTGCGCACTTTGGTGTCTTTGCCTTGGGTGCTGGTGGACCTTGTCCCGGCTCTGCTCCCAGGTATGCCAATGCCATGGCTTTCATGATCATCCTTCAACTTCACGGTTTACTATTTTAGAGTTTGTGTTGTGTGACTATAGCTAATAATCTCTTTTTGAAAATGCTGGTTTCCTGGCTATAGTACTGACTCTATGCATTTTTTTTTTTATTTACCTCTAACAAGTATGTCAGGTGTCCTGACTGTGTTGATCTTTTCACATGAACGACTCAGATCCTGGTGTAGTCAGGAGATATGCATTAACCACTTGCCGACCGCGCACTCATACCGCGCGTCGGCAAAGTGGCAGCTGCAGGACCAGCGACGCAGTATTGCGTCGCCAGCTGCAGGCTGATTAATCAGGAAGCAGCCGCTCGCGCGAGCGGCTGCTTCCTGTCAATTCACGGCGGGGGGCTCCGTGAATAGCCTGCGGGCCGCCGATGGCGGCTCGCAGGCTAAATGTAAACACAAGCGGAAATAATCCGCTTTGTTTACATTGTATGGCGCTGCTGCGCAGCAGCGCCGTAAGGCAGATCGGCGATCCCCGGCCAATCAGCGGCCGGGGATCGCCGCCATGTGACAGGGGACGTCCTGTCACTGGCTGCACAGGACGGATAGCGTCCTGTGCAGCCCTGATCTCCGGGGGGGAGCAGGTAGGAGAGGGAGGGGGGAATTTCGCCGCGGAGGTGGGCTTTGAGGTGCCCCCCCCCCCCGCCAGCAACATGCAGGCAGGAGAGATCGGACCCCCCCCAGCACATCATCCCCCTAGTGGGGAAAAAAGGGGGGTGATCTGATCTCTCTGCCTGCTACATGATCTGTGCTGGGGGCTGCAGAGCCCACCCAGCACAGATCACTCAACACAGTGCTGGTCCTTAAGGGGGGGTAAAGGGTGGGTCCTCAAGTGGTTAAGGTGGCCACACACCATACATTTTTTAAATATTTGTTCAATTCAAGAATTGCAATATTTTTCTCTGATTCTGACTGATTGTAACATATCAAAAATCTGACCAAAGTACAAAACACGCATGTTCAATTTTCATCCCCGCTCGCCGGGACCCCCAGGACATAGACTCTGCCGTCTCTATGACGGCAGAGTCATGTGAGCCAGTCAGGAGCCGCTTTAATAGGCTCCTGACCTTGTATTTTTTATGTAAGCCAATGGGAATGGCTTACATTGAAAGACAGGGCCAGGAGCCAATGAAATCGGCTCCTGACCGGCTCACATGACTCTGCCGTCATAGAGACTGGCAGAGCATGTGAGATGCGGCAAGAATCTTTCTAGTCAATTTATTCTATACAATGGGATCGTTCAGTCACTTCCAAAACAAACAGGCATACTAGAGAACCTGTAAGAACACAATTCTATTAGAAGCCATCACACCTCTACCTTAGGGGCACCACACTGACCTTTTCACACTCCGCGTCAGGTTGTCAAAGCAAATCCACGTAACATGGAAAAGTGACATTGCCTTAACCTCCTGGGCGATAATCCCGAGCTGAGCTTGGGGTATGTCGCGCAGGAGGAGTTCTCAGGCCCTTGTGGGCCGATTAGCATATTTTTTTTTGTTACACGCAGCTAGCACTTTGCTACCTGCGTGTAACTTCTGATCGCCGCCGCTAGCCGCCGATCCGCCGCTAGCTGCCGTGCCGCGCAGCCCCCCCTCCCCGACCCCTTGCGCAGCCTGGCCAATCAGTGCCAGGCAGCGCTGAGGGGTGGATCGGGACTCCCTCTGACGTCACGACGTCCATGACGTTGGTGACGTCATCCCGCCATGGCGACCAGGTAAGCCCAGCAGGAAATCCCATTCTGAACGGGATCTCCTGCTTACTCTAATCGCCGAAGGGTGGGGGGATGCCGCTGCGCAGTGGCTATCATGTAGCAAGCCCAGGGCTCGCTACATGATTTAAAAAATTTAAAAAAAAAGTGCTGCACCCCCTCCTGGGCGATGTAATTGTATCACCCAGAGGGTTAACAAACCTTGTGTGTCACATTTTGATGTCATTATCTTAACGGACCTGAAATGTGCACTGGCTTAGTGCAAGCATGTCTGCATCACACATTTAGAGATGAGCACACTTTTAGCACAGTTTACACTTCTCCCTCTTACCAGATTATGCAACAGCTGGGGGAAAAAAAACCCTGAAATGAGAGGCATATGGAGACTGACATTTATTTTCTTTTAAAGAATTCCCATTGCTTGGATATTCCTCTTATTTTAATACTTTTAGCTATAGATCTTAACAAGCATGCAAATCGGGTGCTTCAGGTATGTGATTTAGACACTACTGATGCACGAAAGATCAGCAACACTGCCAGGCAATTGGTGTTGGTCAAAAGGAAATAAATATGGCAGTCTCCATATCCCCCTCACTTCATGTTCCCTTTTAAAGGACTTCCGAAGCCAACACTAAAATCTATTTTTTTTTACTCACCTGGGGCTTCGTCCAGCCCCGCACAGCCGTCTGAGACCCTTGCCGCAGCTCTGGTGGTCCCCGCTGTTCCGCTGGTCGCCCATGATGATCGCGACCCCGCTCACGTTCATAGTCCTACGTCTGTGTATGCATCATGTAGTGTATGTTTCGTAGTTTAGAGACAATTTAGGGGGAAGCCAATTAACTTATCTATACGTTTTGGTTATGTTGGAGGAAACCAGAGTGCCTAGAGGAAACCCACCAAGATGTGGATAGAACATACAAACTCCATGCAGATAGCGCCCTGGCTGGGATTTGAACCGGGGTCTCAGCATTGCAAGGCAAGAGTGCTAACCACTACACCACTGTGCTACTGTGAGATGAGGGGGGGGGGGGGGGAAGTGTGGCAGATTGGAATATATTATTCAATAATATATCAGTGTGTTGTGGTGCAACCAGAAAAGAGAATTCTGGATATGAAAACATTAGAGAAAGCTGGTATATTGCACAACAGTGATGGCATTGCAAAAAACAACCCCAACTTTATGAAAAAACATCAATAATAAAAATGGAAAGATGGCTTCTACCTTAACATCAATGATATCTCACTGATCTGTATTTGTTGCCAATTAAAATCAAAGATTGGAATTCCAAGCAGCTCCTTACTACTCTCAAAAAATCAATTCTATCCATACAAGGTCCTACAGTGATATAGCAATGCTATGTATGCCCAGGGCCAGATTTAAGGCAAGGCCACCTAGGCCAAGGCCTAGGGCACCACAGGAGCAAGGGCGCCAAAGCAGCAGGCTAAACTGCTGCAAGCTTTCAAATACTGCAATGCAGGGAGATCAGGCGAGCGCCTGACCACAGTACCTTGCTGCCAGCAGCCTGTGCTGCGGCCACCTTGCTCTCTGTGCACGTTTGCATTGTGGCTGGCGGCTATGGACTTGGGCAGCATTGGAGATGGAAAGGAAGAGATGAGCGGAGAAATTAGTGACATTGATGGCTGCTGTGGTGTGAAGGCAAACTGGCTAACCTATACTGAATGGGGGTGGAAAAGGAGGGATTGAGGGAGTCATCTCGCTACCTATACTGGAGGGAAGGGGGGGGGGGTCATCTCGCTACCTATACTGAAGGGGGTGGCTGGAGACTGTGGCCTTGGGCGATAGAGTACAAATCCGGCCCTGTGTATGCCTAAATAGATGTGCGCTGTGCATCCTCTGCCAGTACGTACTTGTTTAGCAGTAAAGGATCAGTATGAAGTCTGCTGCTGAAAGCGAATGAGATGCAAGTTAGGAAACGGCTGTTAGTGGATGAAATTACATGGGATATGGAGGGAAAAGAGGGAAAGATTACTTCTAAGTGAGTGTAATGCCCATAGAGTACTCTCCCTGCTAAATTTGTGTGCCTTAGCCAGAAATCCAAACAATGCCATTAAGAGCAAAACAACACTTTGACTATGCTGCTGATGGCACATTAAGGGTGAGGTTTGCTCAACATTCACCCTGGTGAGTAAGTTGAACTCCAGGGCAGACCCCTTCACATCACTTTAATATCAAGTATGTCTACACAGCACCACTGTGATGGAACAGATGAGTGTTTGCAGCAGAGCCAGAAACTGTCAACTACATACTTTCCACTGTGCTTCATATAACAGACATTATTAGGATGCAGTGGACTACTTTACAGTAAGTGCACCCAAGTGTCACACTAGCTGCCTTGTGGGAGTGCTGCTCTATTCATTTAGCACACAAATGTTCACAAACATTCTGTTGGAGTAAACCATACATACAGGCTCAGATTAATGTGAGACTACAGTATGTATCCGGACTGTGAGTCCACTACCATGTGAATGTGACTACTTCCTGGCTTCATCCGAGGCCCTGCATCCTTAACCCGCCCTCAGCAACCCCTACTTGCTGCATAGACATACAAAAAAAACTTACTATGATGCTTACTTTGTATCAAAGCCACCACACTTCTCCAGTTCACAATAAACAATATTATAGCTTCACATCAGGTGGAGCTGTATTAATGGTCATTTCTATCCGCTGGAGAACATCAAGGGATCAACACTTTTACCTCAACGCCAAATGACCAGACAACCTTAGGGCCCTTTCACACTGGCGATGTGGTGCGTAAAATTGCTGCACTGTTACCACGGGGTAATGAGTCTATGGGGGGAGTTCACACTCCCCACGTTGCAGTACGCTGCGCCGGAAGTGCCCTATCTAACGTGCTTCAATACCTACATTACCATGTGGGTCCTGCAGCGATCTGCATCGGGCCAGAAGTCATGTTAGTCTATGGTAACGCGCATACTTTTAAAAAACCCACCGCAGTTATCTGCTTTGCGTATGTTCAGAAGTGTATTTTAGAAATCTGCTTCCGTGCACGTCATTGATTGACGAACAGGAAGTGAGCATAACTTCCTGCTTGGCCAGATGGGGAATACCGCAGAGTAACGTGGTATTCCCCGAAGGCCTGTTTCCATGCAGTGTGAAGCCATAGGTGGCAGTAAATTATGGTGCCCGATAAATACCAGTAATAACATCTTACAAAGGTTATTTAATGTTGCAGGACATTTCGAACAACATTAAATAACCTTAGTAGCAAGATGCCATTACCAGCATCACCCTGCGCCATTTTTTTTTCTTTCTTTTGCGGCGCTATTTTTTAATGTACACTCTGTAACAACTCAAAGCAGTACGTAATTATCCAGGACAACCTTTTTTATGTCATTTATCCAGATTTCAGCTTCAGAAAATCGACTCATATCTGTATATTGTTGTATATTGGTACATGTATATGGGGGAGGGGCAATATCACACATGGTGATTCACCCTGCTAGTGGTAAAGATACCAGCACCACTGATGCATTAAAGAATGTATATCTGGGTGAGGTAATATATAACAATGGCTTTAACGTAATTATTTTTTAAATGTATATTGTAAAAAAGCAGGTTTACTCATAGTTCTATTCAGTAAAGTTCCTTTTTAAATGTATTGCTGGGTTTTGCCTCAAGTTGACAGAATACCCAGCATGTACAGTATCTAATACACAGGGGTCTAGTCCTGGGAAAAGAAGTGAGTGGACTCATTTGGAGAACCTCTGCGCGGTGCACCAAAAATGGGCGTGGTCAAGCACACCGTGGGCGTGGTCATGGGTGGGGCCAAATATACATGACCTTAGCAGTGATGTAAAAGGTCTGCCGTAGTGTATCCCCCAAAAATAGATGTAATCTGACAGCATTTTACCAAAAAGACACATAATCTGGTAGAAGTTCCTCCAAAATACAGATAATATGGAAGTGGTTCCCCCAAAATAGACAATGTGGCAGCAGCGGTTCCACCAACATACACATAATTTGGAAGCAGTTCCCCAAAATACGCGAAACATGGCAGCGGATCACCCAAAATACACGTAACACCCAAAGGACATATAATCTGGCAGTAGTGGTCCCCCAAACATACACAATCTGGCAGCAGTTCCCCAAAATACACGTAATCTGGCAGCTGTTCCCCAAAATACATAACAGCGGTTCCACAAAAATGCAGATAATCTGACAGCAGTTCCCCCAAAATAGGTACCCCCAGGTAGCCAGGTCTATAGGTGTCCCCAGTATAAGTAGCCATGAGTATAGTAGTCCCCAGTATATGTAGCCAGAGGTATAGTTGCCTAGTATATGTAGCCAGGGGTATATGTGCCCAGTATATGTAGCCAGGGGTATATGTGCCCAGTATATGTAGCCAGGGGTATATGTGCCCAGTATATATAGCCATGGGTATATGTGCCCAGTATATATAGCCAGGGGTATATGTGCCCAGTATATATAGCCAGGGGTATATGTGCTCAGTATATGTAGCCAGAGGTATATGTGCCCAGTATATGTAGTCAGGGGTATATATGCCCAGTATATGTAGTCAGGGGTATATATGCCCAGTATATGTAGGGAGAGGTATATATGCCCAGTATATGTAGCCAGGGGTATATGTGCCCAGTATATGTAGGCAGGGGTATATATGCCCAGTATATGTAGCCAGGGGTATATGTGCCCAGTATATGTAGTCAGGGCTATAGTAGTCCCCAGTATATGTAGCCAGGTGTATATGTGCCCAGTATATGTAGCCAGGTGTATATGTGCCCAGTATATGTAGCCAGGTGTATATGTGCCCAGTATATGTAGGCAGGGGGATATGTGCCCAGGTAGCCAGCAGGAGGGGAGCAGCGCAGAGAAGGAGAGCTATGGGGACAGCGGGGATGAGGGGACAGCGGGGATGAGCGGACATCTCCCCCCCCCCCCATCCCTCACCTTCGTGCTCCCCTTCCTGCCTCTCCCCTCTGGAGTTTTGCAGTGTCGGGCCCGGCGGCGAAAGTGGGCGGAGACTTACCTCGTTCCAGCCGCAAGGGACGCCTCCGCTCTGTGTGCGGCTAGTCTGGTCTTCCAGCCGCACACAGAGCGGAGCGTCCCTTGCGACTGGAACGCGGAAAGTCTCCGCCCACTTTCGCTGCCGGGCCCGACATTTCAAAACACCGGAGGGGAGAGGCAGGAAGGGGAGCACGAAGGTGAGGGATGGGGGGGGGGAGATGTCGCCCATCCCCGCTGTCCCCATAGCTCGCCTTCTCTGCTCTGCTCCCCTCCACACAAGCCAGGGTGAACGGCGTTCACTCTGAAGAATAAGTGGGTGGACGCCGTTCACCCGCGTCCACGCAGGACTCGTCCCCTGCTTCTACATATAGAAATTCTGTAGGAGGTTTTGCTGATGTTCACTTTGTATTTATGTATCAGAACTATTTCCCCATTTTAATGTCTATAATACCTTTTATACTTTACCTCCCTTCTCCTCATCTCTTCTGCTGTAGAATTAGCCTCTGATTGATCTTGAGCTGACAGGAGAACGGGGCGGCTTAATGAATTAGCAATAGGACATAGATCCTTTAAGCTCTTGCGTAAGACAAGAGATCTTACTAATGCTGGCCTGTTTGGATGAACATGAAATGACAAGAGATACAAATTCCCCATTAGTATTCTGCAGTGTTTATTAGAATTGTAGCAATGTATATATTTACCTGCATACGATGAATAGATAGAAGCTTTGTAGTAATCCTTCAGGAGGTCATAAAAGCACATTTCATTGATTTCAAAATGTATTTAACTTTACACTGGTACTTATTGATAGAAATGCTACAGATTGCTGTTCTGTGCAATAGCTCAACCTGTAAATAAAAAGCATGCACAGTCCTTAGGGGTTCATAGTTTGCTGTAAGAAAAGCTTCATGTGATACATACTTGTCTGTTTTCTAGCACAGAGAACAACCAGAATTCAACAGAAAACATTCAGATAGCTATACTGTACACCACTATGTGTATGTCGGCCAACATGGGGTAAAATTGGGGCGATCCCTGTATTGGGAATGTCTCTTCCTGTCCATTGTCCATCTCTAGTAAATCTGCTAGTCTATGGCACTCATTCTTGTGATCTTAATTCCACATAGCATGCCGATTTAGATAAAATTAACAGTTTGGGAATGGGGTTATTGCTTGACTGACTAAAATAAGAATTGATTGTGGGGCTCTGTTTGCTAGGCAATGTGGTGCTACTAAGGCCACCACTGAAGCAATGTTAGTTACCCTGCCAAATGGATAGTAAGAAAGAAAGAGGCTAATATGCTGAATCCCCGGGCCCTGCCAGTGGTGTGCCATGTGGGAAAATATGCCCCAGTAAAGAGCTGGAAACATGTCAGGAACAGCATGGAAGGCAAAGCAACAGTCTTGCCAGATCTGCCCATTCAGAAGTTCCTCAGTCTGAGCTTCCTCCCCTTTCTTCTTGCCGGATCTGAGAGAGCGACACCCCTGCCTATAGCCTGACAACAAAAGTGGATTTAGGTGTTCCATTAAAGAAAATGGAAACAAATATTAAGATCAGAAATATGAGGCTGCAGGCAGACCAAAAGTGACTGAGAAACACAGTGGAGGAAAATAGTCTAGTACAGGATTGTGCAATAATCAGATTTACTTCTAATCTAACAAGTCCTGTACAAACTTAATGTTCACGAGAACAGGAGTCAGAAAAAAACTGAAGGAAATGGTTACCAGAAGGAACCTCAGATAAGGACCTCCAAGGACTTTTAGCTGCTTTTAACACCATCCTGCGTTGCCCCAAGTTAGTGAAAACCATGATGGCCAGGAGCCATGGGGCTTCAATATTGAAGGGCATCAAGATTCTAACCCGAGAGACATTTGTTACATCTGTTATTTCAAACAAAGATTTTTTTTTTCCAAAAGCAAGATTTTTTCAATCGATATGTTAAATTGCACTAAGCTATATTTCCAGATCTGGCCTGGGAATATTTACAGCAAAAGAAATGGCTGTGACCTTTGTAAGTAATCCCTAGACAATACAACATAACGTATTGATGGGGATTTCCTTTTGCTCTGCTAGCAAATAAATACAGAGAAACCTTTGCCCTAAGATTTCCAGAGAGACTTAAAGGAATGCTGTAGGGGGGTTGGGGAAAATGAGTTGAAGTTACCCGGGGCTTCTAATGGTCCCCCGCAGACATCCTGTGCCCGCGCAGCCACTCACTGATGCTCCACCCCGCCTTCGGTTCACTTCTGGAATTTCAGACTTTAAAGTCTGAAAACCACTATGCCTGCGTTGATGTGTCCTCGTTCCTGCTGATGTCACCAGGAGCGTACTGGGTTATAGATTGGATACAATCGTATCCTCTGTTAGTGGATAGAGACTGGGAATTGTGTGAGAAGAGGAGACAGTAGATCAGGGAGATAATCCATATGATGCTCCACTCCTAGGACCTTACCATAAATTCATTTGATGTTCTTTTTGTAATCTCTATGGGCTGGTGCACACCGAGCGGCTTTTTCAGCGTTTCTGCAGCCGCTTGCGGCTGCGGATACGCTTGGTCAATGTATCTCAATGGGGTGGTTCACACCAGAGCGGGAGGTGTTTTGCAGAAACGAATCCTCCCGGGGTGAGGCATTTTTTGGATTGCGGATGCGTTTCTGCCTCAATGTTAAGTATAGGAAA
Organism: Hyperolius riggenbachi; assembly: GCF_040937935.1. Lineage (NCBI taxonomy): Eukaryota > Metazoa > Chordata > Amphibia > Anura > Hyperoliidae > Hyperolius > Hyperolius riggenbachi. The sequence continues at coordinate 251,368,403 of NC_090651.1, forward strand.
AACGCAAACCGCTCTGAAAAACGCCTGTTCAGAGCGGTTTTGCCGGCGTTTTTGTTAGAAGTTGTTCAGTAACAGCTTTACTGTAACAATATATGAAATCTACTACACCAAAACCGCTACACAAAACCGCAAAACGCTAGCTGAAACGCTACAGAAAAATAAGAAAAAGCGTTTCAAAATCTGCTAGCATTTTGCGGATCTGCTAGCGTGTTTTGGTGTGCACCAGGCCTAAGAAAAGATGGTTGGTAGACATTGGAAATTAGTACTATCTTTTGCTATAATCGATGGGAAATAAAATCCTGACTAGACTCCTGCTATTAGTGACTAATAGTGGTATTTATGGTTACTTTGATTTTAAGATATTCATATCAAAGTGCTCCTGTGCCTGCTGCCTACATTATAAACAGTATCCATAGCAGCCGGTGTTGTTTGACTTTATAAATCCCTTACATCTGTTGTTTGTTGTAAAGACTTCTCCAAAAAAATAACACCAGGTACAGGACAAGAAAAACAAACAGAAGATGCTCAGCTTTTAACGTGTCAGAATTCTATTTTCTCTGGTTTCCAATCATTGAGGGGTCCAGTGATGATAAACATAATTGTTCTGACAAAGGCGTGTAGGGTAGTGAAAATAATAAACGTTAAATATGTGTAACAATCTTCTGTTATGCCTACACAGACTTTCATAGTATCTAGTGCATTCAGTGAAAATTATTCATACTCCCCCCATGGGAAAGTATGGTCTCGGGTTTCTCTGTGAAGTGTTCTTCAGAAAACATTCCTATGTGCAGCAACCATGCAGTTCTGTGAAGTGATAAAAAATGCACTTGTCAATCTTCTAACTTTTAAGCTTGGCTTGAATATTGAGTAAAGAGGAGATGGGGGATGAGAGCAGGCAGCACATACTGCCAGATCAAAGCAACACTTTCAGCATCTGGTGCTTGCATGCGAAAGCCATGCGGTATCTGCAGCTACCATTGTTACACTCTTTATACTGTACATTTCAGGCCTGTGCTGAATAGTCTGTCCAATGACTTATATTCTGAACAGCCATTACTTTGTTTGCACTTCTGTTTTGGACAATCTGTCATCATTGTATACTTTGCAAACCAGTAGTATTGGGTGTGAAAGCTTTAAAACTCGGGTTGCAACATCTTATTTAAAGGACAACTGTAGTAAGAAGAATATGAAGGCTGCCATATTTATTTCCTCTTAGACAATATCCGTTGCCTGACAGCCCTGCTGATCTATATAGCTGCAATAGTGTCTTAATCACACCAAAAACAAACATGCAGCTAATCCAGTCAGATCTATCAATAATGTCAGTAACGCCTGATCTGCATATGCTTGTTCAAGGTTTATGGCTGAAAGTATTAGAGTATTAGAGGATCAGCAGGATAGCCAGGCAACTGGTATTGCTTATAAGGAAATAAATATGGCAGCCTTCATCTCCCTCCTGCTTCAGTTGTCCTTTAACCACTTCATGTCCAGGTCTTTTTCCCCCTTAACTACCAAAGCAGTTTTGGCGTTTTAGCTATGCCCCTTTTTAATCTCCAAATAACTTTTATACGGTTTGACACCTTAGACACACACACTTTCACACACACACTTTCACACACACACTTTCACACACACACTTTCACACAAACACTTTCACACACACACTTTCACACACACACTTTCACACACACACTTTCACACACACACTTTCACACACACACTTTCACACACACACTTTCACACACACACTTTCACACACACACTTTCACACACACACACACACTTTCACACACACACTTTCACACACACACTTTCACACACACACTTTCACACACACACTTTCACACACACACTTTCACACACACACTCTCACACACACACACTTTCACACACACACACTTTCACACACACACACTTTCACACACACACACTTTCACACACACACACTTTCACACACACACACACACACTTTCACACACACACACACACTTTCACACACACACACACACACTTTCACACACACACGCACACTTTCACATACACACGCACACTTTCACACACACGCACATGCACACTTACACACACGCACACTTACACACACACACACACACACGCACACTTACACACACACACACACACGCACACTTACACACACACACACACACGCACACTTACACACACACACACACACACATGCACACTTACACTTACACACACACACTTACACTTACACACACACACGCACACTTACACACACACACACACACACTTGCACACACACACACACTTGCACGCGCACACTTGCACGCGCACACTTGCACACGCACACTTGCACACGCACACTTGCACACGCACACTTGCACACGCACACTTGCACACGCACACTTGCACACGCACACGCACACACACACTTGCGCGCACACACACACTTGCGCGCGCGCACACACACTTGCG